>NW_019737442.1:53855-56087 GCF_002891405.2 Cryptotermes secundus
TAGGAAGTCTTGCTTCACTTCTTGTGCACAGCGCACACACGGCACTGCCTAGAAGGATACTTCCCCGTCGATTGTTCGCTCATCACAATTTTCACGAGGGTATGTTTCCGCATATCACCCGAGAGTCGCCCAGGGGAGTCCATATGAGGCCTTCGTGGGGTGGGAGTAGATGGTCCCAGTCGTACTATGTCTGTGTCTGACGCAGGTTCTGCCGCCACCGTGAGGTCTGTAGCCCAGGCTTTTGCCACATTCATGAGAAATGCCTTGTATTTCAAAGTTGAATTTTCGTTCANTCTTTCAGATCTGGAGGAAGGCCTCTGTTCACCCTAATTGTACCACAAATACGTACTTTCCTTGAAAGTAGGTATTCTGCAGTTGCCACACTGTTATAAAAATTATCTTGATAAACGTGATAATTTTGATCCAGATTTGGATCCAAAATGGAAACAATAGTTTCTTGCAATGTCTTGCCTTCACCGGAATAAATTTCTAAATTTCCAATATATCCTGAAGTGCTTTCCATGACTACACGAACAAGTAGGCCATACTTTGTGAGTTTCCCAAGATTATACGTTCAAAAACGAAGCCTTCCCCTCCAAGGAATCACAGATTCGTCCAAAGACAGTTGCTGCTCTGGCTTATAAACTGTCTGAAATTTCTCAATGAAAAAGTCTAATAAGGGCTGAATTTTGAAAAGCCTGCCTGTTGATTGTGGTTGCAGTTATTATTATTGAAATGCAAACACCACCATATCTGTTCAAATCTCTTACGACTCATGAGTTTGCCGAAAATGGGAATTTATAAAAATGGATCAGTGGACCAATAGTCTTTCAAATTATCCCTCTTTGTAAACCCCATTAGAATGATTATTGCCAAAATTTGTTTCATTTCTGCTGAAGTGACATCCACCCTCTTCAACACCTTATAGGTACTGTCGTACACCTCACGGTGTTGGAGATAGTATCTGTTGGTCTCCTGACACAACATGTCAAAGAAACTATCTCCAAAAAACAGTTCAGCTACTTCAGACACTTGCGTAGGGTCCGATGGCATTTGTCTCACCCCTGGATCACCAGTAAACTTTCCAAAACTGGGTGTTTTGTCCACTTTACCCCATGTGGCTGTCCCCACAAGCTCTCGCTTTCACTTTCACTTTCTCTTCTGGTCACAATATTTTGTGGGCCCCTGTCACTGCCACTGACACTGCCCTCACTATCAGAAGACGAATCAGTTGGCAAGTCAGATAACTCATCGGAGATCAAATCACAGATTTCTTCTTCTCTGAGAGCTCGTGCGGCCTTCAACTGCTTTCGTCTCTGAGCCATGTTGACACTGAGAATATCTTGGCTCACACATAGAAGCTTTGACTTGAACAAAGGGACTTTTCTTTAGAGTGAGAGGTGAATAGAGAGTGGTCACGTTGCTGACTTGGAAAACAAACATTCCGAACGTCAGCTACGCAGTACTTTTACAGACACGTGGCCACCAAAGCAAGGAATAGTGTGTTGCAACATAATGTGTCCTAAAAGCCTGAATCTAGGCGACCGGTCTGCCACGTTTAAAACCCAAACGCCTAGGCCTAGGCGTCCAGTCGGCGAAGTGTTAACCTTCAGGTTCCATGAAATATTGGGAAATTTTTGAGTAGCTGAGTGACTTTTGCCTTCTCGAGCAGGACTTGGTCCCATAGAGTTATTTTGCTAGTCAGATTGCATAAGAGTACATCTGAAGGTCACGCCTTCTGACCCTCTGAACACAGGCTCACAAGTCATATTACTTCATTTAAAGATGCCCTTTGCCTCCCTTCAGAAGAGTGCTGTTGTCCTTATCAACCACCACAGACAGCACGCATCCATACTGCCTGCTGGAGAAGAAGGGTTGTTGATCTAACAGTTACTGGACCATTGTACAGAATCTGTGTACTAGTGGACACTTGTGTTACTGAGCTACACAGTGTAATTGTGACATGGCTCTCTCTCTCTCTCTATCATCATCATCATCAGTAGTCTGTCAAGACGACAGGTCCACAGTCTCTTTCAAAACAATTCCTCCACTTAATGCGATCTAGAGCTTTCTCCTTCAAATGACAGTATCCTCTTCTGTCCCCAAGGTCATCCAGCATCTTCTTACGTCTTCTTCCTCGTCTTCTTGTCACTTCTATCCGCCCATCTATCTTTCCTTCGATAGCTTCTTTTAGAAGGCAGTTTCTGCGTAAAACATGACCAATCCAATTAG
>NW_019737442.1:58664-59186 GCF_002891405.2 Cryptotermes secundus
TCTATATATATATATATTGTCGCGTATTGGGCGTATAACGCGACGGATAACTTCACGCCGTATGTTATATAGCGAATTTTATTTCACATTTGCACTTAAATCACCCAAATTACAGATTTACGATTACTGCTATCTGCAGTATCACAAATAGTACACTCCAAATGATACAATACAACTGACTGGTTGCTGGCTAACTCGGAACTAACTCGGAGGTAGCTCCAGGACTGACTGTGAATAGCCTTCGCTGCTCCTCATGTAGCCTCGATCAGACAATACAGAAAACGACCACGTAATAAGCACCCTTGTTGCCTGGTGCTGTGTTGCTAGCAACGCTAGCGGCTGTAACCGCCGTTACTACCGTCGTCTCTCGCAATCCTGTTGACCCGCGCTGCCTAGCAACCCGCGGTACCCTTGGTGACGTCATCGCTGTTGACTCGCGTTGCATAGCGACCAGGATGCTAAGACTCGGCTATCTTCGGCTCACTTCGGCTTCGCTCGGCGCATCACGGCTGGCGGGGGGGG
>NW_019737442.1:59246-59881 GCF_002891405.2 Cryptotermes secundus
GTCCCCCCCCTTTTCCGTCCCGTAGCTGTGCTTGCAGTGTCTCCTGTTGTTTCGGCTACTCTTCTTGCAGCGACTATTCTTCGTCTGTTACATCCGCTCCCCTGTTAAGACAAAACTCGTCTCGAGCGGTCCCCTTTTTGACTTGCCAGAAGATCAAGTTCTATCACATTCATTCTTCCCTTTCATTCTTGCTAAGGAGGCCGGTGTATCTACTACCGGTTCCTCCTATATGGGCCTTTTTCTTGTTTCCGTTTTGGAGGGGGTCGACCCCTCCATAAGTTCCACTTTCTTATTTTCCGTAACCCATTGGAAGTACCGACTACTTGTGTCGCGAACCTTCCACTGAAGATCACGTTGCCGGTCTTCTGCCTCAGGCGTAGTAGTTCCTCCACGTCCTGTTTCCTTATGCCCTTGCTGCATTTCCGTTGTGGCTGACGCCGCCTCCCGGACGTCTGTCCTGTCACGGTTCCCGTCCTTCCTTTCCCGGCTTCTTTCCCAGCATTGACCCTCGTTGAGCATCTCCTTACGGGATCTCCCTTGTGCCGTGTCGCACCTGCATGACTAGTCATATTGCTGTCGGCAGCCAATTCGTGCCATGGGCCACAATTTCCTTGGGTCGTAGATTTCTTGAAGAT
>NW_019737442.1:59982-73917 GCF_002891405.2 Cryptotermes secundus
ACTCGCCAGGCGGCCATCTGTTCTCGCCGGGCCTTTCTATCGGCGTCTAGCATCGCCAGGAAATCTTCTCTGTCTTTCTTCCTATTGGCCTCCTCCTTCTCATGAATGGTTCTGATTCCCTTCATGAGAAGTTCAATCATCTGCTGCATCTCCATTTTGTCGCAGTAAAATTCTCTGAGGCGTATTTAAGCTCGTAAAAATTCTGACACCAAATTGTCACGTGTCTTGAGTTCGAAGCTCGTTGGTCACGTGTGTAAGTCCAAAACCCACTTCTGACACCAGTTGTCACGTATTGGGCGTATAACGCGACGGATAACTTCACGCCGTATGTTATATAGCGAATTTTATTTCACATTCGCACTTAAATCACCCAAATTACAGATTTACGATTACTGCTATCTGCAGTATCACAAATAGTACACTCCAAATGATACAATACAACTGACTGGTTGCTGGCTAACTCGGAACTAACTCGGAGGTAGCTCCAGGACTGACTGAGAATAGCCTTCGCTGCTCCTCATGTAGCCTCGATCGGACAATACAGAAAACGGCCACGTAATAAGCACCCTTGTTGCCTGGCGCTGTGTTGCTAGCAACGCTAGCGGCTGTAACCGCTGTTACTACCGTTGTCTCTCGCAATCCTGTTGACCTGCGCTGCCTAGCAACCCGCGGTACCCTTGGTGACGTCATCGCTGTTGACTCGCGTTGCGTAGCGACCAGGATGCTAAGACTCGGCGATCTTCGGCTCACTTCGGCTTCGCTCGGCGCATCACGGCTGGCGGGGGGGGAGGGGCGTCATCCATAGCTCAACATGTCACAATATATATATGTACCATTATACAGAATTTGCGTACTAGTGGACACTTGTGTTACCGAGCTACACAGTGTAATTGTGACATGGCTCTCTCTCTCTGTGTGTGTGTGTGTGTGTGTGTATATATATATATATGTTTGACAACAGAATTTAAAATGGGTTTTGCATCTTTTGTGGGGATAAAATTGAAAACATTGCCAGAAATAGCTAATCTGAATAACATGAAATGTTCTGGAAATAAGCTGCAATTATACTGAGATACTAAACTGGATGGAACCACAGTATACAGCAAGTTGTGCTGCTATTTAGAGGTAGGTTTAGGCAAAGATGGGCACTGCATTACACCTCAGGCATACCGTCCACTGAATTGGTATTTTTATTGTTGTGATCTTCTGGTTGTGTTCATAACTGTCAGGATAGTTCAGCCAGTGAATATGTTTGAATGACTGAGAAACTGTTGTTCAATTTCTGGCTGGGGACAAGAGATTTCTCTCTTCTCCACAGTGTCCAGACTAGCTCTGGGATCCATTGACCTTCCTTCTCTGTGGGTTCCAAGGTTTCTTTACTGACAAGGACATGAAGCTGACCACTTGCTTCCATCTAGTTCTGTTGAGAATGCATGCAACTGTACTTCTGTACTTTCACTCCTGCATACGTTTTCACCGGGAGGGGTTGATTATGGACAAAGACAACATCAACTTACTTTACCAAGGCCGTGCCATAATTCAGGTGGCTAGTCGCCAGCTTCCTACCATGGCAGCCCTGGTTTGAGCCCAAGTCAGGTCTTGTGGGATTTGTGGTGGACAAAGTGGCACTGGGGAAGGTTTACTCTTAGTACTTAGGTTTCCTCTGCCAATTCGCATTCCACCGATTGCTCCACAGTCATCATCATCTATCCTCTGGGGCTGGTACAGTAGACCAAACAGTGGCCGCAGTACCAAGTGGACTCAGTTTCACCCCATGAGAATAAAAAAATACTTTATGAAGCTTGTTGACACATCTAATGAAACAATAAGAAATGTTAGCCTTTTGTATATAGAAGATTATTTTGCTAAATCAAAGCAGAAACACTTCTGACTTCATGTTGTGAATGCAACCGGTTTGTATCTCAGCTAGGACACCGACTGTCATTACTTCAGGTCTTCCATGGTTTTCTCAGTCTGTTGAAATGAATAGCTCGTCATATTAGACCATGATCACTTCCTTTCATATCCTTTCCCATTCATTAAATCATTCTACAAGTTTTTATACTGTATTGTCTCAGCTGCTGACATTGTCATTAAATAAACCGCAAATAAAAGAATGTTGATTCTGTTAAGAGGTATGTTGTCAGATGTAGCTTATAGACAAAGAGTGTGTTTCATGAAGATCATGTGATCTAGAATTCATTCCTATGGAATTTGTGTTTGTTGTTTAGCCTTTGTTGAGGTTATAAAGTGTCAAACATTGTTGAAGGTGATCATTTATTGTTGACATGCAGCGACAGGGAGAGGGCAGTGGAAGGCGTGAAGCAGAAGACAGTGTCACTGTGGTCATTTATCAACTCTCATATGGATATTTACCGCAATCCGTTATATTGGTCTCCATCCACATACCAGCAGGTCCTCGTTCCAATAGCGAGTGTGAGACACATTATACTCTGGAAGGGTCATTACTGCCGCTGGAATCCTAGCATGCGTCCGCAGGTAACGCATCTGTATTTTATAACTCTCACAGCAGTGAGTACAAACATTGCTGTATGATAGGATGCAATGCTGCGTTCGTTGGGAGTATTATCGTCATCTTCCCTCTAGTTACATTCGTACTCTGCATGTCCAAGCTTACTCTTCTGCCCTGAAGATGGAGGTGGTAGGTTCCTCCAAAATGGTAAAATGATGTACCAGACTGCATGGTATCACATCCCACAAGACTAACCTTCACATCTTTATTGCCTGATTATTTGCAGATTTCTTTAAAAAGAATATTGCATGCATATAAAATATTAAGTCATGTGATTTTGACAGGCTCATGTACCATATCATGTATTGCTACATTGAAGCATCGATACTTAAAAGTAACTGATGATCCCGAACGCTGGAAATACCACAACTGATGCTGAATTCAGACCACAATCTGTTATTACTTCGAAGTTTTAGACTTCTGATTGTTTTCACAGTGCTGTGGAACTTCACCAAACTTACATAGATTACCCAGTGTTCTTAACAGAAACACATTCAAACATAAGTTAAGACTGAGCAGACTAAAAGTCCACTGGCTGTGAAACAATGTGGCAATAAAATAATGAAACCCAAAGTTGTAGCAGGAAGCTACATTCAGTAACTGAGATGTTACAAAGCGTTTCTGGTTAATCTGCACGTGGATAATAAAGTCTTCTGTATGTGAAGACGTTAAAATATAGCAAGAAGTTCTGGGAAGAACTGATTGCCTGCTTTCCTTTGATATGACACATACTGCACAGAAAATGACACCTCCAGCAATTCTTGGTTGCTACGGGAATGTGTTTACTGAGCTGTTGCCTATGAAAAGTAGAGGGATACACGGACTCTCACAGACTGTCCCTTGATAATGACATGGACTGCATAGAAAATGATGCATCCAACAATTCTTCTACTGTTGCATGCATTTGTTGGTGTGGGAACATGTTTACCAAGCTGTTGCCTAGCAACAGTACACATACAGGCGCACAGGCTGTTAAGAGGGGTTTATGAAGTACACCATTTGAGATAGGCCCAGGTGTCAAGTTTCATAAAGACTGGTTCTGGCATTCAAAAAGTTGGTGGGGGGGGGGATGCACATACAGACACACAGACAGCAAGGTAATTTCATGAGCCTACTTCCCCTCCAAATAAGGAAAGTAGGCTAAAAATAGAATTATTACATCTGCTGCATGGAGCTGGGATAGCACAGTCAGTATAGCAACTGGCTATGGGCTGGACAGCCAGGGGGTCAAGAATTTTCTCTTCTCCACATCATTCAGACTGGCTCTGGGGTCCACCCAACCTCCTATCCAGTGGGTACCAGGGGCTCTTTCCCCAGGCGTAAAGCAGCCAAGGCATGAAACTGACCACTCACTTCCAATTAATGCCAAGGTCAAGAATATATGGACCTATGCATCCACTCCCACATACGCCTTTATGGCATAGTGCTTAATTAATTAAGCACAAGGCAACTTTACGTTACTTACATCTGATATATTGTCCACATCGATTCTAATACACGGAGCAGTGTGTTGCAGAAAAACTGGATGAAACATTGTAATGATGTGAAGTTCTCATGGCAGTGAGTGATTCATGTTGTGGCCTTTTGGGTTATGAGACCATGTAGTTGGGCATGTACATGCCAGTGTTTCAGATGAATATGCTGCTTCTGTCATGAGAGTAGAACTGCTGCCACACGTCAGCACCCACCAGCATGCTACAGAATGAAAATGTCGGTAATTCTTTGCTTTCAAGAATATTTATGCAAACTTACTCAGAATGGTTGAGATTTAAGATTCTCAGACCAGTTATTGTGAAGATTACTGTCTTCTGGTAGGTGGGTACTCATGTTTCAGTGGGATATATCTGTTCTCTTTGTTTAGGATCCTGTGTATCAGCGTACAAGAGAATTGTTGGTGCTGAAGGAACAGTTACAGAAGCAGGCAGAGGAGTGCAGGCGAGAGCAACAGTCAAGAGCTGCCAGAAATATGGCCACACCGCCTCGTTTAGCCTCCCCAATACATAGTTAATCATATGTTCTGCTCATGAATTGTCAGCATGATGCTGAAAACTTAATGTTTCAGCAAGCATGGTTCTATTAAAAAGCTAATTTTTAAAACATTTAGGAGTTAAAATGACAGGGACGCAATAGTGAGATTTCAGTTTTCTTGGGACATGACACCATTTCAGAGTAACCAATTGTTTCAGTCTTTAGGGTAGTTGCTTCTTTCTACCCTGGTTCCTCAGAAATGTTGATACCTATATCCCAGAAGACTGAAATCATAATATTTGGTGCGGTGAGAATCTCAGATCTCATGCAGCTGTGGGATACGTTACCTGGATTAATATAAAAACTGGGTTTGTGTCTGAGAAAGTATCAGCCATTTCAGATATATAAGTTCTGCAAACAATTTCACTACAAAGTGAAGCAGCAAATGACAGCAGTTTCAATATCAGATTGTCTTACATTTCCAGAGACTATATATATATATATTCACATTTTTGTTGAAATATGCAAAGCAACCTTTTTTTTTTAATTTAAATATGTGGAACTTGATATTTGAGTCTCTTATGAAGGTGATCTTTAAGATATGATATCTCACATCATAATGTTAATCCCATGAAAGGTTTTTAGTACGTAGCTTTCAAGCAAGCATGGCTGACAGGAGAATTTTTTAAAATGTCTGTTGCTTGTTGGTGTCTCAAAAGCAGGCATGTTATCAGGTTGGGTTTTTCAGTCTCATTTTTAGATTCTAAAAGGTTCTGGTGATGGTGAATAACACTTGTGATAACTAGGTTTCTCAACTTTGTCCACCATCCAGTAATCTAAAGAACACAACATTCCAGAAACTAGATCTGTTTCTGTCCTCAGGTGAGGAGGTGGGAGACACTTGCTAGAAAGAGCTAACCAAAAACCCAGTAATCCCAAATATTGTGTACCATCATCAGAACCCTTTGACCAGTATGGCCCCAGTATATATTCCTTTGCTTTAGTCATCAATTGATTGAGGTTAGCTCTTCCTAACAAGAGTATGTGTCACTCACCCCATCACCTCAGGACAGAAACAGATCCAGTTTCTGATACATTGTTCTTTATTGTTGTTTAGAATACCATATGATGGACAGAATCCAAAAACCCAGTAATTCTGTGTCATTCAGTTATGTGTAGAAGTAACTGTCCATCACATATCACTGTTATGTATCTGTATGACACAGAGAGATATATCTCAAGACCAGAGTCACAAAATCTCGTAACACAACTTTCAGTACAGGTAAATATCTTTGCTCTTACTCATTTGTGTTACACGTGGAATTTTTCCTGTACAGAAATCACAAAACTTTAAATTTAAATTTAAAGTTAAATGCCAAAATGTTTTTAAACACAAAATGCAAAATAGCCATTTCACCCAAATGTAATTTTATTTTTACAAAATTATTATTTCTTAATAAATTTTATACAGTAAACCCATGGTAATCCGGTTATAGTAAATCCGGATTGAGGGAGCAAGAGGACTTTCAGGCTGTGTTGTGGGCAGCTGGAGAGACTGAAACCACACAACAAAATATCCAAGATTGGCTTTAGCTGGGATGAAGAAGATACCCTGTATTTGAGCTTGTCTTTTTATAGTTTTCTAAATAAAGGCTTTACAGTGATCTTTTTTCTTTTTTATTTATGTTCATCAGCACTACCTATATTAATGAAATTTGATTATCTAAGTTTTTTTTTTTTTTGCTTGTTTTTGGGCTATCTTTTGCTTCATTAATCTGGATTAGCAAGGGTTTACTGTACATGCTTTAGTGACACAGGAAATGTAGTCATTGGTTAGCCTACACATCAGTGATGTTGAGGGATGTCAGGTAGCATGGCTGCTATTGCAGTCCTACTTTAAACTGTGCTGTGTATTACTCTTATTTATGATGGCTACAGAACTGTTTTTATTACAGTTGTAGGCAATAGAAATATATCTTTATATATCTTTATGTACATCAGAGTCAATAGAAAAGTAGGGTTTGTGGTACGAACATGTCTTAATGAAAACATCCATTATATGATACAGCAAACACTGTTTATTGCAGTCAGTTCAGAATATAGCATAACTGATAACAGCATTTATTGGTGTAGAGCATGTGTACATATAAAGTGTTCGCTGTGTAGTGTTCGCTTTGCCTTCTGATGATGGCCAGTAGTGGCCAAAACGTGTAAAGGCTTTCTTAAATATTAAATTGTTGCACTTGGTGGATCTTGATACTTATTAATTTGTTCGAAAGTGCAACGATTTAGAATATATATGATAAAAGTGTTTTATACTCAGTCATTTCATTAAGTTACTTCACTTCCATTGTCCAACTTATTTCATCATTTTACTCTCTGGGCCTCTGACACTACACATGCTTTTGTCTAGTAGTCAGTGTCCGACTCCATTGCCTTCGTCAACCTCACACATTTCTAACCCATGCAAATATTTTTTTATGGTGGATCTGTTTGTATGTTATTGTAAGACATGACCTTTGGATTCTGAGATAATATGAAGTAGTTGTTTGCTGTGAGCTGCACAATACAACAGGCAACAGACTGTTAGACATGCCGTGCACCCAAGAGTGACCCATCATGAGGATGGTTCAAATTGAAGCCATTCACAGCACTATGAGCCCAGAATAATATCCAAACCGGCTTCATTTGAACAAGCCTCATAAGTATGCAGTCAGTATGGCTGTATAAAAATGCATCTATGTCAGTGGAGACTACAAAAACATGTCGGACAAGCTGCTGCTCCAAGGTATCAAATGATGTAATTATTGTGTGTTGCAGTCACAGCTATCCAGCTGTTCTCCTAAGGATGCAGTGAAAACTACTGTGCATATGTTAACTGTAATGAAATGCCCAAATGCAGAGATCAATAGAAGACTTTTGATTAGTTAAGAGTCAGAGATGCTGGTAGTGACATGGACAGAAGCCCCATGGATTGCTCTCTTGCATCCCTTATCTGTTGTTACACCCGTGCAATGTACTTCCCTATATTCCCCTCCATGGGTGTAGCCATTGTGTTTACAGAAATATGGCCAGTATCAACAAGCACTTTGGGCTGGTTGATGTAATCCAGAAAGGGTTGGTGGGGAATATGGTAGCAGTTAGCAGCAGCATCCCCACCATCCCTAGGACTTCTATCAATGGGCTCAGTATAGTAACATGTACATTAAATATTTCATTATGTGTATGAACAATAATAGTTGGAATTACACCAATATGATGTATACAAGATGCATAAATGTGATTCTCCTCAGTAATATATTTTATATTCTAAATAATTTAAAACAAGTAAATGTACAGCACTTAAGCATAATATTTCCTAAATTTCTGTAAAATAAATTAAACTGTAATTTCTAAAGTTCTGGAAATAAAAAATGAAACCAAGAGGATTCTTTCATGAGTATGTAAAACTCAGTTTTATATCCAAACTGTTCATCTTGTGGGGTTTTGGGAAGCACTATGTGTTAGTGTAAATATTGTGAGATGACACCTGAAAGTTGCAATCTGCCCATCTACTGGGCTGGGCTTCACAGAGCATGTTCCCATGGTAACACAAAATGTACCGTCACTCTGGGCTTTGACTAAACTGTTGAAGATATATCCATGGTAACTAGTTCTGAAAAAGATGTTTCCTACACAATAGAGTGTACATGAAGTAGAAGTCAGCAAGGATGTGCGTTCTATACTGTCCAAGTGGGGAAGATAATAACAAACCAAGACCAGACCTTGAGAGACTACAGACTCGTCAAGATTCAAGTTATGTGTGTGACACTGAGTCACTGCTGAGAAGCCGTCAACTGATTAATCAAAGTGTCAAAGACGTTAGTCCATGGTGTGTAATTGGAGAACACCAATAAATCCATTGATCCCGTCTGGAACCCATTCCGGTATGCATGACAATATTATGTTTCGGGATAGTATCCACTGTCCTGCTTATATCACAAAACATGTTTCAGAGACTGGATTCCTTCTGTCTTCAGGTAAAACCTATTCAGTTGGGCCCAATCAATAGAGCTAGTCTGTCTCTGGAGATAGAATCCAGTTTCTGAAACGCTGTTTTGTGATATAAACAGGATGATGGATGATGTCCAGAAACATAATTTTGGTAGCTTGTATTCGCCTCCACCTAGTACTGAGATCGGACAACTTTACCTTTTACTTCACATTCCTTTTAGATGTTAACTTCCATTTTCTGTAATCTCTAGTGGAGCAGGCTTGCACAGTGGTATTGCTCTGCATTTGTTTTTTGTGACACCTGAAATCAGCCCTCTCCAACTGGTGGCATGCAAATCACATTTAATCTTCCATTCTACAGAATATGTGCTAATGCTATTATCCCCTTTAAATAGAAGATACATTTTGTTGACATCTATATAAATAAAAATATAAATGTTCGTTTGTTCCACGTCTTAAATCTCCGAAAGTTCTTCACCGGTTGCTTCGAAATTTTGACACAACGTTGCATTCGAATACGAGCGTTTTATATACCTACTACCTGTACCTGGCCACACGTGAATCCGGAAAGTATACTTCCATGGGAACGCAATAACAGTTGCATAGGAATTGCCAAAACAACAAACGCGTTTCCCTGGAGATTAAAAGGGTAAGAGGTTCCGTTGCGTAACAAGGGATGAAACAAGAAGGTATATTTTCATGGGAATGCAATAACAGTGGGCTGTTGCATAGGAATTGCCGAAACAACAAACGCATTTCCCCGGAGATGAGAGGATAAGAGCTTCCGTTGCGTAACAACGGATGAAACCAAACACTTATACAAGGTGTTCTGTGCTAGCATTTCCTAAGCAACAGATGAAACTAACTCTTCGATGAGGTATTCCATATCCCGTCCAAACGCTGGCTATATGTATAAGAGAGTGTAGCTCCGGCGACTGTTCAGTATCACGAGGTCACAAGTATCACAAGAGATTCCGAGTGAAATCACAGCAGAGATCCTGAGTTTGCACTCAGAGTTTTGGATTCGACTCTGGCAGCGTTTCCCCGGTGATAGACAAGAGAAGGCTCATTGTATAGCATCTGCCGAGGTATAAATAGTCCAGCTTGGACAAGAATCAATCAATCTTGGGGCAGATGCCGAGGGATACAGAAGAGAGTCTGGAAATAACCGCCGAAGGAGTCAGTCTTGGGATAGCTACCGCCAAATATAAACAGTTTCGATTTATTTTCATTTTGATTTAATTATTTCGTGTGACATTGCGTTGGAATTGGGCTGTGTCATTTACCATAGCGTTCATTTCGTGAGTATAGTTTATTTTTCATTGTTTTTCATTTCGTTTTCGTAACTGTTTTCCTTATTTTTCAGTGCAATTGGTGGTGGGATATAGCTGTGTCGATTGATCTGCGTTTGAATTGAAATATTTCGTTAGACTGAGCCACAGCAACGCGTGGCCGGGTACAGCTAGTAGAGCTATATAAAGTGTTTGGTTTGGAGTTCTCACAGCAGTTGACTTTGTCACCTTTGCTCCCTGCTTCACCCACAAGTTGGAGCATCTAGATGTTGGAGTGCATGACATTTAAAACAAACATGTTACAATGCTGCAAGGTGACAGCTTGATTATACAGTATCCAGGAGAAACATCAGTATATCAGATTGGTGGTATTATTGGCAGTTCACACCAGAGGGTATTATAACCAGAATATGTATCTAGGTTCCTAAAATGTGGAAGTAAGAGGTGAAGCAGACTCTTGTTTATTTGGTTAGTTGTTTACATATCTGGGAGTACATCTTTTGCCATACTGTTAAGAAAACGTAATTGTAAGGAATGTGATTCCAACCAGGCGGCTTTTGTGATTCCTTAATAGCCTGTCAGTATTCTTAATTTAATTTTTTTTTTTATTGAAAATACTTTCTGAGATTTAGAAATTTTATCAGACCTGATTCAAACAATGAATCTGATAAAAGTGCTTGGTAAAAGTATGGTTTATTGTGCCCCAGCAGTGGGGTATGGTGAAACAAAGGACACAGTTAAGATCTTCAATTTCCTATTAAGTCTCTTGTGAATTAATCAGCACATCCTTACATCAAAAAATTAAATATATATTGTGATTCACATGCACAATTGCTTTCGCAAAATATATTGAATATGTTTGAAGGTTTATATATAAAAAAAAGTTCAGTTCTTAAGTACCCCATGTATCCTTAATCTTCGTGGTCACTGTCTTGAACTTTGGGCGGTTGTTTTAGTAATACTGCGTAGTTTCTGAATGTGTGTACGCCGTTGAGGTATGTTGTGCAACTAATTAGATTAATTAGTAAGTAGGGACTTTGATTTGATGTTGTGAAACGAGAGTCAACATTTACGCATGAATTTACATCTGTGTGTTACTTATGTATATCGATTATCCGTACTATGCCCAGTGAAATTAGAAACAAACAAGAAGCCAGTGTTACTACGATACTTCATCCAAATCCTCTTTCTGTATTTTAAGCATCTTTCGGTGTAGCCTAAAGAAGGACCGTTGAATCTCAAGAAAGTGAGAGTGTACTTTGATTCTGTTATAATTTTTGTATTGTTTCTTGCAGTAGATATGGGAAGGAAAAAAAAAATTGTTCTGCTGAAGCATGCACGTCTTCCAGTGAAGAAATTGGATTGAGATTCTTCAATTTTCCCAGAGATTCAGCCCGGTATGAGCCAGATCTGAAATATTATTATAAAACATAATGTAATATTTTGGCGAGTGTTATTAAAGGAGCAAAAAATCTTCATTATAATCAATTAATTTCTAATTCTAGTAACAAAATGAAAGCCACCTGGAGCATTACAAAATCAGACACAGGTAGAAAAATTAGTAATGCAGGTCAGTTTTTAAACGTTGATGGAAAGTTAACTGATAATCATAATGTGATTACAGATTCTTTAATAATTAATTTTGAACAATAGCTGGACAACATCAATACCAATAATGTTCATCAGCATTTTCTGTGATTTGAAGAAAACTTTTGACACTGACAATATCTGTCTGTCTATCTCTCTATCTGCCTCTCTCTGTCTAAAGTAGAATTTTATGGAATAGTTGGTAAGGCCAATGCAGTGATAAAATCCTATGTGAAAGATAGGTAAGAAAGGGTAAGTCTATTTTACTCATTGGAGGAATAATTTAACTTCAGTATTAATTAATGATCTTGGTCCGTTATATGCTGGATGCCTAGTGGTATACTTTTATGTTTCATTATTGTGGTCTTGTGTCATCAGTGTGCTGCATTCTTTCTCATATATATTTTAAAACTTTCTTAATGATTTACTCACTGTGATTTGTCTTTGATAATATGTGTAATTGTTATGGGTTAAATATAATTAATTTTTATTTATATCACTGATGGGACTTGTCCTGTTGTCTTAGACTATTACTATATCCACCGTTCTACCAGCCGTGCAAGGATTAATGGAAAGTAAATAAATGAATGAATGAATATGTGTTTTAGTACATGATGTAATGTAGCACCTACACCATGTTTGTAATGTTTACTGATGAATTATTTCAAGCTTTTGAGAAAATATGTAATACTCTTACAGGGCTATGATATGGGCAGGAAGAGTTGGGTTATCCTGTACTACTGATTCTGCTAGAATGCTGCACAATAAAGTTCTGTGCAGCAGTCATTTCTCTGAAGTGATTTCACAACAGCTGAAAGGGTACACCTTAACAGATGTGCAGTTTCATATGGCACAGATTCTGCTGCACAGTCACTCCCACAACCTCCTGATCATTATACATCTCTTCCTTTGATCCCTTGCCTTCAGGTTTAACTCCAGAACGTGAGCTTAATGTCCTACCGCCCACCAGAACCTACAGCAAGACACTTGTGCCCTCTGCTGTAGCACCTGTTCCTCTCCATGCAGACAGTCCTTCCACTTCCTTTCAAATGTCTGCAATCCAATCATCACCAACAGTAGGCAACACTTCTTCAGTGAGAAGGAGCCTCCTATCTCTTAGGCTCTGAAGATATATATGGTTCTGATGGGGCACTCGGTCATATCAGTTGTCAAAGTTCCTCCTCAAGGCCCAGAGCAAGGTGTTCTCTGCTGAAAGAACTTAATTTGGCTTCACTTTCTGAATTGACACCGAGGAAAAGGAAATTATATGCACAAATTCGGAATAAGGAGAGTGCACTCTGCAAACTGAAAAAGCAATACAAAGGAAAGAATTTGGAAAATCTCTGTGATGTGGACAGTGATCCACTCATGGAGAGACTTTCATCTTCTCTCAGTGTAGAGGCTGCCAAATTATTGGCAGCAATTATTAGGAACAGCTGGCAGAGACCTCTGGGAAGGAGGTGGGATTTCGAAGAGAAAGTGTTGGCTCTGTCTCTTCTTAATCGTAGTCCCAAATCCTACATCCTTCTCCGCACACTACTCCCCCTCCCATCCAGATGATCCTTGAAGTCTGTCCTCAATACTGTTCCATTTAGGACAGGCATCAATGCTCGTGTGTTTCATGCACTCGAACAGTCTCTGCAGAAAATGTCTGGTGAAGATCGATATTGTTGTCTCATGTTTGATGAAATGTCAATCAGAGAGAACTTGCATTTCAATCAGAAGTTTGACTGCATTGAGGGTTTTGAGGACTGTGGAAGTCAGGGCAGGACTTGCAGCATTGCAAATCATGCTCTGCTCTTCATGATCCGTGGCCTGCGGAGAAAGTGGAAGCAGCCAGTGGCTTACTACTTTACTCATGGAAGCACAAAGGCAGAGATAATTGTGCAATACTTGAAGGAGGTTCTTGACGCCTGTCAGAATGCTGGCCTGAAGGTGGTTGCCACTGTGTGTGACATGGGTGCCAACAATGTCAAGGCCTTGAAACTGTTGGGTGCTTCCAAAAGGAAACCATTCTTCAGATTTCACAATCAAGAAATTGCAACAATGTATGATCCACCCCACCTTCTGAAGTGCACCCGGAACCTTTTCCTGAAACATGATGTGCAGTTGAAGTCTGAACATGTGGGCACCCAACTTCCTGTTATTGCTAAGTGGGACCACATATTGAAACTGTATGAAATCGACAAAACCAGACCGTTTCGCCTGTTGTATAGGCTGACAGACACCCACCTGAACCCCACAGTACAGAGCTCAATGAATGTGCACTTGGCTGTACGGGTCATGAGCCATACTGTTTGCAGCAAGCCCCAATGCTCTAGTGGCTACAGGTGAGCACTATATGTTTCTTTTATGAGTGAAGTGACTAATAGTGAGGACTACTTTTCAGAGTTACTGCCCCAGAACCCAGTTGTAATCAAACAAGCATCATTATCATCTGACTTGAATTGACTTCTGAAACTGTATATCAATATACAAGTTATGTAGAATATGTCACAAATACTGTTTTTAGGATAATTAAGAAATATTTGAAAAGCAGATGACACTATCAGTGATATAATT
>NW_019737442.1:74718-77180 GCF_002891405.2 Cryptotermes secundus
CAGCAAGTACAGATGGACATGAGTCCTGCAGTACCTGCTGGTGACATGGAAGTGCTCTCAGTAGCTAATGTCAGTGGTTCCATTGCCAGACAGGTGCTTTGTGGTGTCAGCTGTGATGCATACAAGACATGCCTGACATCTGAAGTGCTGCGATCAGCCAATGTCTTTATTTATTTCAAGGAGTGCAGTGATACAGAACAGTCTCTCACATATCCTTCTGAGAAGCTTGTGGCGACTGTTGGTACTGCTGTAACTGTGATGGAGTCTATAATGACAGAGGCTGCCCACTTGAATTCAGTGGAGCAGCGTATCAGAGCTGCCATCAAGAGCACCATTGACTTCGAGTGGATTAGGTGTTCTGGCTGTTCGCTTCACCACCAACGAATAATAGATAGTATTGTGAGATGTCTCACATGAATTTACATTCCTTGGTGATCTAAGCGAAGAAACAGGTTGATGACTGAAGCAGCCAGGCAGAGGGCCACAGAGAGGAAGATGAAGATTCTATCTCATCGATAAGTCATTATGAAAGTAATGCTGCTTCATTTTTGCCTTGTAATGTCCTGCCCATACCAGCCCTAGAAATTGACAGAGAGTAGTTATGAAATTACTGGAAGAATGTGTGTGCCAACTAGTCACATGAGCATAATTGAATGTTTCGTAAGTTGGAGAAAGTATCCCTGGTGACAAGCAGTTGCAGTGCAGCAACAGAAACTACTGTGCAGCGAATGATAACATCGTCATCCACAGTTCAATTACGCACAATAAACCTACTTTGAACTTGAGCTGCATCTCTTTCCTGCTTTGCAAACATGTTGCAGTGAATGATAACATGGTCAACCACAGTTACATACACGATTTTCGTCCATGATATATATAAAATGTCTGTCTTGCAGTGCATCCACTTTCACCTGTCACTTCACAACATGTTTCGGTACCATAGTGCCATCATCAGGTGCTCCATTTACACTAATCTATTGCATTGCATGCCATTATGTCAATGTGAAATTATTTAAAAAGTATTTTAAAATATTTGTCAGTTATAATAAATATTTTATATGCTAAAATCTTGTTAAGATATTCATCTTATCTGTCCCAATTCAAAACCCGCGCATGGTTCCTCCACTATGGGACACATTGACATAATGGCATGCAATGCAATTGATTAGTGTAAATGGAGCACCTGATGATGACACTATGGTGCCGAAACATGTTGTGAAGTGACAGGTGAAAGTGGATGCACTGCAAGACAGACACTGTATATATATCATGGACGAAAATCAGTGCAACAGGACGCTAAAATACAACATTACATACACGAAACTTATTTTGAACTTGAGCTCCAACTCTTCGCCTCCGTGCAGACATGTTTCCTTCGTCTCAGAATATTAGAACTTCACTGGGTCAGAGTTCATTCTGGCCTTTATCTTCAAGAAATTATATTTCAATCGAGTGTATGGGAAATTCTTTTCTGACACACATGGGTCTTCTTTATGTGTAGGTAAGAGTGAAGAGACATTACTTTATAACTGACTTGCCAAGTTCAGGTTATCCACCTCAGTGTGAAACTCTGAGAAGTAGAATCAGTATCAGGATTGAATGTGGGTAGGACTATTTATGTAATTTCTTTACCTATTTCATTTTCATACATTCTTATTCACTTCTGTTGTTATAGGTGTATTCCTTCTCTTGCTTTTGCCATATAATGCTACCTGTACTTGACTGGTGAACATGAACATAAGATTTTAAATAGTAATTGCATTTCTTTAACATATATTATTAATTTTTGCTATATAATCATATTCAGTACTGAACTGGAAGATGAATATATACCAGATTGTCAGTATTCATTACATTCTTTTGTAAGATGTGTTACTTTTGCCATGTAAACCTTTCCATTACTGAACTGGTATGTGAACAGATACCAAATTTTCAGTATTCATTATATTTCTTTAAGATATGTTATTATTTCTGCCATATTGTTCTGCCCAGTACTGAACTGGTGAAGATGAATATATCAGATTTTCTTATATCATTAAATGCAGTCTTAATCTTGTTGACGGGTGTATTTCACATTCTCGAATTCCATCATTCTAATGATAATAATAAATGGGAACGTGAGTATTGTTGCTTACAATACATGATTTATAATACTTAAATGTAACCAGAAAACTGTTCTTTGTGGCTTTCAAGTGCAAGTTATGAGGAAATTATGAGGCTTAATATATGTATCCCTGATTGAAACAGAATTTTCTTTCAAGTCTCCCCACCTTCAGCTTTCCTAATTACAAGTATTCCATGTATGTTACAGTTCACGATGTTCAGTGCTTTTGGTTAAAGAGGTGTTTCATGTGCAAGAAAGGTTATGACTTTCCAGGCCTGGTGACAAACTTTCTCCAGATAATTAATTTGCAACCTAATCTCTTATACTCCAGAGCTGCAGAGGCTCTTATTCCGCTGTT
>NW_019737442.1:77439-81915 GCF_002891405.2 Cryptotermes secundus
ACTAGGCAGATAATTCCCAGAAGCAGTCACGAAGTGTTATTTCCTGGAGAGAGAATTGAACTGAGCAGTAAGCGTTCTCATGACTTATATTATCCAACACTATGAGGCTAATTTATTCTTGGTATATATAATTTAGACTGACTAAAACTCTTTTCTAACAAATAAAATACTCACCTACAATGTAAAAATAATAAATGAACTGAGCGGTAAGCGTTTTATGACTTGTATTATTCAATACTATGAGGCTAACTCTATTCTTTGAATCTTGGAATATATAATTTAGTCTATCTAGAACTCTTTTCTAAAGAAGTAAGACATTCGTCTACACTGTAAAAGCAATGATCAAACAGGAAATTTTTCAAAGCTTTCTTGAATCTGTATAGAGCTGGTATCTCCTTAATGTAATATGGTAAATGATTGTACATACGAAGTCCAGTATTAATAAAATTGTCTTTGCATAAACTGGTATTACATGAAACAATATATAGGTCATCTTTTCCCCTTGTATCATATGTATGTATTTCTGAATTGGTTGCAAGAGTCTTCAAGTTTGATTTTGTGTATACCAGCGTTTCATAAATATACAAGCATGGTAGGGGCAATATATTTAAATAATTAAAATACTGTTTACAACTAGTAGTTTTCTGAATTTGCATCATAGCTCTAATAGCTCTCTTTTGCAACTTAAAAATCAATTTAGCATTTGGTGAGTTGCCGCAAAATAATATTCCATATGATAACAAAGAATGAAATATAGAGTCCTAACAGACTCCAGCCCTGATACTCTTTTTACTACTCTTAGACCAAAGCATATTTTACATAACTTTTTTGCTAGTTCCTGGGTGTGCATAGACCACCTTAAATTCTTATCTAGCCAAACTCCCAGAAATTTTGAATATTCTGAATATTTAATGGATGTATCATGAAACTTTATTGGAGGGCATTGAAAATGTAGATTTTGAAGCTGGTGAAAGGATATTGCTATTGTCTTCTCTTTATTAATGATTAATCTGTTCCTTTCAAACCATTCTGAAAGTTTTTTTACTGTTTCCTCTACTTTACTCTGGACACTGTCTATACTATTTCCTGTTATAAGAATAGTAGTGTCATCTGCAAAAAGTGTTGGCTTTCCATGTTCTAAGCTAGATTCTAGGTCGTTAATATATATCAAAAATAACATTGGTCCAAGAACAGAACCCTGTGGAACACCATATCTTATTGGTTTCTTTTGCGATAGACAATTAGTAATTTCATTAGTTTCTTTATGTCTATAGGTAATTTCCACTGTTTGTTCCCTGTTTTCTAAATATGATTGAAACCAATTTTGTGCAACCCCTCGTATTCCTATTTCTGCCATTTTTCTAAGCAAAATATTATGATCTACTAAGTCAAATGCTTTTGACAGATCCAAGAATAACCCTATACTTATTTCCCTCTCGTCCACAGATTTATAAACCCTTTTAAGAAACTCTGCAATTGCAGTATTCGTTGATTTCCCTTTACAGAAGCCATGCTGTTTATCACTAATTATACTATGGTTTTTTAGAAATGATAAGAGTCTTGTCTGCATGATTTTTTCAATTATTTTTGAGAAAACAGAGATCAGCGAAATTGGTCTATAATTCCCAACTTCTGTATCAAGTCCTTTTTTGTACAATGGTTTCACTTTTGCAATTTTTAACTGGTCTGGAAAATATCCAGTTGAGAATGACAAGTTTATTATGTATGTCAAAGCATGTGTTATCTTAGGATAACACTTCTTAATAATATAATCTGAGATTTCATCTACACCGGTTGATTTTTTGTTATTCAATTTTTTTATTATGCCTGCCACTTCTACTTCTGTAGTTGGATTTAAAAACATACTACCACTGTTATATTTTTTTGCATTGACATTAACTTCAATATTTTTTTGTAGTGGATTTCTATTCAAGATATCGTGAGCAATGCTGGTATAATAGTCATTAAAGACATTAGCTATGACTTTTGGATCCTGTGTATTTGTCCCATTTACATTTATTTCAATATTCCTAGTTTCTTTTTTATGTTTGCCTAACTCCTGTTTAATTAGGTCCCACATAGCTTTAGATTTGTTTCCTGCTGTATTTATCCGTATGTTATTAGATAATTTCTTGGCCTCGCTAATTACTCTGTTGTAAATTTTCTTATACCGATAATAATATTTTTTAAACTCTTCTGATATGTTTCTTTCTTTCATTAATCTATTTAGAAACCTGAGTCTGGTGCTTGATACCCTTATACCTGAGGTAACCCATTTATTTCCTAGTTGATTAGTTCTTACCCGCTTTTTAGGCATAGCTATGTTATAATAATACTGGAAAGTACCTAAAAATTCATTATATGCATCATTTACTGAAGTTTGCCTAAAAACAGGTTCCCAAGACTCCTCCTCCAATAGGTAGTTTAGGTATTGAACATTCTCTTCAGTACAAAGTCTAACTATCCTGAATTCTTCTTTGACTGCAGCTTGCCCTTTTTATTTATATGCTGCATCTGCACTTGTAATATTTGTGCAAAATGATCAGAGAATCCTGTTGCAATTACCTTAAAGTTGTAATCCCATAAGTATTTATTTAATATTATTTGATCTATTGCTGTTTGACTTCTAAGTCCTATTCTTGTTGGAACATCAACTATTGCTTGTAGACCGTATGAATTTAACATTGTCTGTAATTGAGGATTTACATTGCTACCCAAGAAATCTATGTTGAAATCACCTACAATAATAATGCTCTTCCTTTTGCTTATTATATTATTTATTATAGTATCCAGGATTTCAATAAATGTATTAATATTACTATTAGGAGTTCTGTAGATACAAATAATAATTGTATTAAACTTGGNTCCACTGGTCCCTATCCTGAACTAGATCAGTCCAATCCAATCTATACCATCCTATCTCACTAGGATACATTTTAATATTGTCCACCCACCTACACCTTCGTCTTCACAGTAGTCTCTTTCCTTCTAGCGTTCCCACTAATATCTTATATGCATTCATCGCCTCCCCATTCGTGCTACATGCCCTGCCAACCTCATCCTCCTCGACAAGTAATATTGAACACAGTTCAAAAATGGAAATAGGTTGGTGGGGAAATGAATACTTTGAACTGTGTTCAATATCACTAGTCGTGGAGGATGAGGTTGGCAGGGCATGTAGCACGAAAGGGGAGGCGAGGAATGCATATAGGTTATTAGTGGGAACGCCAGAAGGAAAGAGAGACTGCAGTACAAGATATCAAAAAGTATTTATTGCTAGTAGCGAAAAAAGCATTTTTAGGGGGGCGAGGGGGGAGCACTCAAAATAGTTGCTAAGGTAGCATACCTTCTAACCGATTGTGCTCTCGGCCCTGGAGGTCATTTTTAATTTAGTCATGTAAGCTGAAAATAGATGGAGCGATTCACCGAGGTGTCATGGCGGCCATGTTGCCAATCAATAACATGGGAGTTTCACAGGGCCGTTAATGACGTCACGCTGGCTGTGTTACCCGCCAATAGCATTGAGTTTCATCCCCCTGTTAGGAAAGCATCGTATCGTATGCATATGCAGGCAAACAGGTTACATGTATGTAATTTCTTCTAAGCTACTTTTATATACAGTGCACAACTGGAACATGGGCTCTGACAGACAAAAGAACATAAGCAGTGGATATTCTCCACAAAATATTAAATAACGCATAAAACAAAATCATGGCACATTATTTGGACTTCATCCATTATAGGATTTAAGACATAAGATTCTAAAAATTATGCTTCAGACATCCCATCGCCTCTTTGAAGAGGTAGAGGAAGCCAGTGTCTGAAACAATCGAACTTCCAGAACTGCATACTTCAAACTAGACAATGTATGAAGACCAACGAACGTTGGTATTTTGGAAAGGTATCATAAAGAACGTAGTTTAAAACATGGACACTAGGAATTCGGGTTCGATATTTCAACCAACAAGTTTAGGATTGCATTCTCCCTTTAGTTACACGTTTCCAGCACCATAGGTTATACAGCATCAATAGAGCATAAGGATGCAAATGACGAGTCAGGAAATACTCCTACATGGAAGTGGTGACTCATTCTAAGGTATAATGCCAGAATCTGAATGGAGGAACTGAAGGAAACTGAAACTGTAACAACACTGGGCCTTTGCACCAGAGTTATAGTAGTGAAAGCAACAGTCATATCAACAAAACCATGAATATTGATGGTGTCTTTTTATATATGTTTATAAACTGTCAAATGATTTGCTTTCTGCTGATGATTTTCCTTACCTCCAAATCATCACTGACAATAACTTCAGGCTCCACAAAGCATCATGTTAGCCATGCTGATTCAAAGACCATTTTATAAGCATCCTTTTATTATTTTATAGAAAGTTGATAGGCTTATAGCTCCATCATGCCCATGCATTTGTCTGTTCACCTCACTCTATGTAGTCTGGCAATGAAGTTCCCACACTGATG
>NW_019737442.1:82072-82924 GCF_002891405.2 Cryptotermes secundus
CTAGTGATACAAACAGGAAACCTACTACATCCATTTCACCTGTTTCATTTCCATTTCAGACCTATCTATTGACTCTCCCTCATATCTATACCAACAATTAGCAGTGGTCAGATAATCCAATCACTGACAGCTCACGAAAAACAGCTCAGTAAGTTGGTTGTGTTTTTAACTGCTGTCACTTTTTAGCCATGAGGCAATGAATGAATACCAAATTTTGTATATGAACTAGATAAAATGCCAGCCAAACAGGTCACACTTAAGTAATTTCTTCTATACAGTGCACAACTGGAACATGGGCTCTGACAGACAAAAGAACATAAGCAGTGGATATTCTCCACAAAATATTAAATAACGCGTAAAACAAAATCATGGCCCATTATTTGGACTTCATCCATTATAGGATTTAAGACATANAAGATGATAAGTACAGCATCGTCGATGGGCTCTCAGAATGATGGCGAATGAATTAAACATCAATTAGAAGACTATTCATCTGGTCCTACATGAATATATGCCAAAAGTTCATGGCACACAGAAGAGCAGAAACATTGGACATTCACATCACATCAAGACTTCATTCAGATTTGTCAAGATACTCCAAATTGGCTGCATTTCTGGTGTTTATTTATTTATTCACTTCATATCCATGGATTCTATGTCCACTCAGCCTTTAACTGAAATGAGTACCAGGAATCTACCTGGGATTAAAAGGCGCCTGGCATATAAGGATGACAAACTCGCCACCCTCTGTGTTTTTACTGCCTACAAAACGTAGGAGCTTCAACATTTTACAACAGTAAGGGCCTCCATGGCCTGGCACAGAGATTGCTTAAGGAGAAAACTACCATCTAA
>NW_019737442.1:83581-86652 GCF_002891405.2 Cryptotermes secundus
ACTAATGAAACTTTGAATGATGCATTACATCTGAAGAATTAAACACATGATTTGCATTTTTATTACCTTAAGATTTATTACTCTTCCTTACCTTGGGGGTGGGTCTGTGCTGTGCTCTGTACTGCACACAGTACACAGGAACATATCAAACCATAAGCCATACAACCTCAAGCTGACGTCTCCCATCTTCGGGATGAATTAACAAGGAGGAGTTCAGCATTTTATATCAAATATTTTAACATTTTAGCGTTTTAACTTAAAAATAGGTTCGGATGAAAAGTGAGAACTTGAGAGTGTACTCAACTATCTTAGCATGTTTTGTGCTTTTACACATCAACATATCGTAGCAACGTCCACACGACAAACAAAATTGTGAACATCAAAAAACAGCGACAGTGTTTCCATAATTATAGCAAGTGCCTCTGATGATGGTTGTGTCAAACCGAAACATGTAAGGCAGAAATAATAATAAAAAGTGACCTACAAATTGTTACACTCGACGGACTCTATTAATTTTGTAACTGTTGCTGAGTTTACATAGTGAGCATTTATTAAATTTAATTTAAACAAAAAAATCACATTTTGGGAGCTCCAGTTGAACAAATTCTATCAGAGTGGCAACATCAGGATTCTCCCTCAGTATGCTGGTAATTTCGAATCCAGGTGCGTGCACATATGGCAATTGCTGGTCATCAATCAAGGTTGCATAGTCAAAATTTACTGCACTGCTGACATAATTCACGGACGGGTATGAATATCCTCCATTGCCAATATCTGCAAACTGTAAAACAATGCTTCCATCAGCCCCCTTTTTTCAAAATCTAGTCCTAGGTGGTACGGAAAATTAACAGTCTGTTTTTTTTTCTGTGGCGCTACAGCCCCAATTTGGGCCTAGGCCTACCTCCATGAAACTCTCCGTTTCACTTCCGTTTACTAGATCTTACACATTCAGTAGGACTCCTTGGGCGAGTGATCAGCTCGTCGCAAGGCCTCTACCTGCAGACAAACACAGAAAAACGCACACAATCATCCATGCCCTGAGTGGAATTCGAACCCACAATCCCGGCTTCCGAGCAAGCGAAGACAGTGCATGCCTTAGACCGCTCGGCTTCCGTGACCGGCAACAGTCTGCTTAGTTTAGGCTAATAAATAGAAGAGACAATTTCACTCAAAGCAGCAAGTGTCAAAAAAGAAATAATTCTAAGCTTATTTAATAACTGTTGCTGAGTCTACATAGTGAGCATTTATTAAATTTAATTTAAACAAAAAAATCACATTTTGGGAGCTCCAGTTGAACAAATTCTATCAGAGTGGCAACATCAGGATTCTCCCTCAGTATGCTGGTAATTTCTAATCCAGGTGCGTGCACATATGGCAATTGTTGGTCATCCATCAAGGTCGCATAGTCACAATTTACTGCAGTGCTGACATAATTCATGGACGGGTGTGAATATCCTCCATTGCCAATATCTGCAAACAATAAAACAATGCTTCCATCAGCCCCCTTATTGCAAAATATAGTCCTAGGTGGTACAGAAAATTAAAAGTCTGCTTTTTTTTTCTGTGGCACTACAGCTCCAATTTAGACCTAGGCCTACCTCCATGAAACTCTCCGTTTCACTTCCGTTTACTAGATCTTACACATTCGGTAGGACTCCTTGGGCGAGTGATCAGCTCGTCGCAAGGCCTCTACCTGTAGACAAACACTGAAAATCGCACACAAACATCCATGCCCTGAGTGGGATTCGAACCCACGATCCCGGCTTCCGAGCGAGCGAGCGAGCGAAGACAGTGCATGCCTTAGACCGCTCGGCTACCGTGACCGGCAACAGTCTGCTTAGTTTAGGCTAATAAATAAAAGAGACAATTTCACTCAAAGCAGCAAGTGTCAAAAAAGAAATAATTCTAAGCTTATTTAATAACTGTTGCTGAGTCTACATAGTGAGCATTTATTAAATTTAATTTAAACAAAAAATCCCATTTTGGGAGCTCCAGTTGAACAAATTCTATCAGAGTGGCAACATCAGGACTCTCCCTCAATATGCTGGTAATTTCGAATCCAGGTGCGTGCACATGTGGCAATTGCTGGTCATGCATCAAGGTCGCATAGGCACAATTTACTGCAGTGCTGACATCACCCATGGACTGAGGGCATGGACTGGTGTCAACATCCTCCATTGCCAATATCTGCAAACAATAAAGTAATGCTTCATCAGCCCCCTTATTTCAAAGCCTAGTCCTAGGTGGTATGGAAAATTACCAGTCTGCTAAGTTAAGGCTAAATAATACAAGAGACAATTTTACCCAAAATACAAAGCAGTAAGTGTCAAAAAAGATATAATTCTCAGCTTATTTAATAACTGTTGCTGAGTTTACATAGTACATACAGCGTCGAATTCAAAGACGAATGGAAACTACAAATTGGGAAGGATCTGCAGGGATGTCATTAGGGTATGTATAAGGAACTATCTCGGCGTTTGCCTGGAGGATGGAGGAAAATCATGGAAGGATCTTGTTCAAGACAAGACACCTTCAGGATGAGAATCAAACTTGGGACTTCTTGAATATGAACTATGTGTGACATATCTTAATACATACACATACACAGATCACATAACAACAGTAAATAATCTTCTAAGGTCACTGAGGCTGCATTGCAGCAAACCTCATACTGTGGAATTTCCTTCACTTCACATACAACTGACAAACTGTTATGATCATAAAATTTAGTTTATTTCGTGGCCTTTTATGTGGGTTTGTTTATCTGAATCTGGTGAGTTGCAAGGTTCATCATTCCTGGGTTGATATACTAGGCCACATGGTGATCAGCCCCACCCCACCCAAAGATACTGAAAAAGAAATTCATTGAATTAGAGCAGTAATTTTGAGAAGTTCCACAGTGTATGGTGTGAAATTACTTACCCTTGATGACGCAGGACTGTGGCAGCTACGGGCCCCTTTTCCACTGACCCCGAGGGTTTTAGTTGCCTTATGGCCCCTTTGATTTGTGCCTTTCACCCTATGGACCCTCACACGAGCAGCCTTTTGCCTTTGGGCCTCGAGAGGGTTGT
>NW_019737443.1:0-215 GCF_002891405.2 Cryptotermes secundus
AAGCTAGGAAGCTAGCAACGCAAAGCTTGCAAGCTAGCAAAGTCAAGCTAGCAAGCTAGCAACGCAGAGCTACCAAGCTAGCAAACGTAAAGCTAGCAAGCTAGCAACGCAAAGCTACCAAGATAGCAACGCAAAACTAGAACCGCAAATCAAGCAATTTAGCAAGCCAACAACGCAAAACTAGGAAGCTAGCAAAGCAAACCTGGCAAGCTAGA
>NW_019737443.1:401-836 GCF_002891405.2 Cryptotermes secundus
CGCAAAGCTAGTAAGCTGCGAACGGAAAACTCGCAAGTTAACAAGCTAGCAACACAAAGCTATCAACCTAGCAACGCAAAGCTAGCAAGCTAGCAACGAAAAGCTAGCAAATTAGCATCGCACACTAACAAGCTAGCAACGCAAATCTAGAAAGCTATTAACGCAAAGCTAGCAAGAGAGCAAAGCAAAGTTCGCAAGCTAGAAACGCAAAACTAACAATCTACCAAGCTAGCAATGCAAAGCTATAAAGCTAGCAACGCCAAGCTAACAAGGTAGGAAAGCAAAGCTAGCTAGCTAGCAACGCAATGCTAGCAAGCTAGCAAAGCAAATCTAGCAAGCAAACAACGAAAGCCAGGGAGCAAGAAAGGCAAAGAAACCAAGCAAACAAGCAACTCAAAGCTAGCAAGCTAGCAACGCAAAAAGAGAAAGCTAGCA
>NW_019737444.1:0-36884 GCF_002891405.2 Cryptotermes secundus
CTTTGCAGCTGTACCCACAGTTGCTGGCGCCCATAACCAACCAGTACAAGTCCCGGCCCGGATACACTTTCCATAGTGAAGAGAAGGGGTGGAGTTTGAGAAGCGGTGGAGCCAGCTAATGCCGAACTACCTGCGAGCTCCACGACCAACAACGGCATTGGTGAGTACAAGAAGAGAAAGGAATGAAGGTAAAGGATAGCGACCAACCGGTGTGGATGGAGGTTACACGAGGGGGACGGTAAGACTAGAAACGCAAACCTGGCAAGCTAGCAACGCAATGCTGGCAAGCTAAGAAAGCAAAGCTGGCAAAGCTAGCAACGCATAGATGGAAAGCTAGCTACCTATCAAGGTAGCAACGTAAAGCTAGCAAACATGCCACGCAAATCTAGAAAAGTAGCAACGCAAACTGGCCATCTAGAAATCCAAAGCTGGTAGGCTAGCAACGCAATGCTGGCAAGATAGCAACGCAAAACATTCATGCTAGCTACGCAAACCTAGCAACATAGAAACGCATATTTAGCCAGCTAGAAAGCTGGCAATGGAAAACTTGCAAGCTAGAAACACAATGCTAGCAAGGAGGCATCGCAAACCTAGCATGCTAGCAACGCAAATATTTCAAGCTCACAAGTTAGCAACGCAAAGCTAGCAAGCTTGCAACGCAAAGCTAGCAATCTAGCAATACATAGCTAGCAAGCTACAAACGCAAAGCTAGCAACCTAGAAACGCAAATCAAGCAAGTTAGGAAGTAAGCACAGCAAAGCTAGCAAGCTAGCAACGCAAATCTAGGGAATTAGCAACGCAAAGCTAGCAATCTAGCAACCTAAATCTAGCAAGCAAGCAACGGAAAACTAGTAAGATAGCAACGCAAAGCTATTAAGCTAGCAACGCAAATCTAACAATCTAGCAAGCTAACAAAGCAGAGCTAGTAAGCGAGCAACTCAATGCTAGCAAGATAGCAACGAAATGCTAGCAAGCTAGCAAAGGCAATCTACCAAGATAGCAACGCAAATTTGAAGATAGCAACGCAAAGCTAGCAAGCTAGCAAAGGCAATCTACCAAGATAGCAACGCAAAATTTTAAGAAAGCAACGCAAAGCTAGCAAGCTAGCAACGCAAAGCTAACAAGATAGGAACGTAAATTTAGCAAGCTAGCAACGCAAAGCTAGCAAGCTAGCAACGCAAAGCTAGTAGGCTACTACGCAAATCTACAAATCTAGCAAGCTAGCAACGCAAAGCTTGCAAGCTAACAACGCAAAGCTACCAAGCTAGCAACGCAAAGCTAGCAAGCTACCAACGTAAAGATAGCAAGCTAGCAAAGCAAAACTAGCAAGCTAACAACGAAAAGGCAGCAAAATAGCAACGCAGAGCTATCAAGCTAGCAACTCAAATCTAACTATCTAGCAAGCTAGCAACTCAAAGCTAGCAAGCTAGCAACGCAAAGCTAGCAATCTAGCAACGCAAAGCTAGCAAGACAGCAACGTAAAGATGGCAAGGTACAATGCAAATCTAGCAAGTTAGAAACACAAATCAAGCTAGTTAGCAACGCACACCTGGCAAGCTAGCAACGCAAAGCTGGCAAGCTAACAAAGCAAGGAAACCAAGTTAGCAACGCAAAGATAGGGAGCTAGCATGCAAAGCTAGCAAGCTAGAAACGAAAGCTAGAAAGCAAGAAACGCAAAGGAAACAAACAAGCAAGTAAAGCGAACCTATCCAGGTAGCAAAATAAAAGCTAGCAAGCTTGAAACCCAAAGCTAGCAATCTAGAAACACATAGTTAGCAAGATAGAAACGCAAAGCTAGCAACCTAGGAACGCAAATCAGGCAAGCTAGCAAACTAGCAACGCAAAGCAAGGGAGTTTGCAAAGCAAAGGTAGCAAGTTAGCAACGCAGAGCTAGCAAGCGAGCAACACAAAGCTAGCAAGATAGCAACGCAAAGCTAGCATGCTACCAACGCATATCTAGCAATCTAGCAAGCTAGTAACGCTAAGCTAGCAAAAAAGTAAAGCCAAGCGGGCAAGCTAACAACTCAAACCTGGCAAGCTAGCAACGCAAAGCTAGCAAGCTAGCAACGCAAAGCTAGCAAACTAGATACGCAAAGCAAGCAAGCTATAATCGTAAAGATAGCACGCTAGCAACGCAAAGCTAACAAGCTAGCAACACAAAGCGAGCAAGTTAGCAACGCAAAGCTAGCAAGCTAGCAACGAAAAACAAGCAAGATAACAACGCAAAACTATCAAACTAGCAACGCAAATGTAGCAACCTTGCAAGCTATCAACTCAAAGCTAGCAAGCTAGTTACGCAAAACTAGAACGCTAAAAATTCAAAGCTAGCAAGCTAACAACGGAAAGCCAGCAAGGTAGCAACGAAAATCTAGCAAGTTAGACATGCAAATCTAGCAAAGCTAACAACACAAACCTGGCCAGCTAACAACGCAAACTGGCAAGCTATCGACGTAAAGCTGCCAAACTAGCAACGCAAAGCTGGTAAGCTAGAAACGCAAAGCTGAAAAGGTAGAAACGCAAAGCTGGCTAGGTAGCACCGCAAAGATGGCAAGCTAGCAACGCAAAGCTAGCAAGTAAGCAACGCAAAGTTAGCAGCAATAATTGCTAAGCAAGCAATGCAAATCTAACAAGATAGCAAAGTAAAGCTATCTAGCTAGAAAAGTTAAGCTAGCAATCTAGCAACTGGAAGCTAACAAGCTAGCAACACAAAGATAGCAAGCTAGAAACGCAAAGCTAGCAAGCTACCAACGCAAACCTAGCAAGCTAGCAACGCAACGCTGGCAAGCTAGCAACGCAAATCTAGCCAGCTAGCAAGGTAGGAACGCAAAGCTAGCAAGCTAGCAAATCAAAACTAGCAAGTTAGCAACGCAAAGATAACAAGATACTTCACATATCTAGCAATCTAGCAAGCTGGCAACGCAAAGCTAGCAAGTTGACAACGCAAAGGTAGCAAGCTACCAACGTATAGATAGCAAGCTAGAAACGCAAACCTACAAAGCTAGCAACGCAAAGATAGCAAGTTAACAACGCAAAACTACCAAGCTAGCAACGTAAAGAGAGCAAGATAGCAACGCAGAGCTATCAAGCTAGCAACGCAAATTTGGCAATCTAACAAGCTAGCAACGCAAAGCTAGCAAGATAGCAACGCATAGCTAACAAGATAAAAACGCAAAGGTAACAAGTTAACAACGCATATCTAGCAACCTAGAAACGCAAAATAAGGAAGCTAGCAACGAAGCTAGCAAGTGAGAAACTAAAGCAAGCAAGCAGGCAAGCAACGCTAAGCTAGCAATCTAGCAACGAAAGGCTAGCAAGCTAGCAACGCAAAGCTAGCAAAGATAGCAACGTAAAACTGGCAAGGTACAAAGCATATCTAGCAAGTTAGCCAAATAAATCAACAAGTTAGCAATGCAAACCTGGCAAGCTAGCAACGCAAATGTGGCAAGCTAACAAAGCAAAGATAGCAAGCTAGCAACGCAAAGATAGGAAGCTAGCACGCAAAGCTAACACTCTAGAAACGAAATCTAGAAATATAGAAACGCAAAGCAAACAAACAAGCAAGGAACCGAAGCTAGCAAGCTAGCAAAATAAAAGCTAGCAAGCTTGCAACGCAAAACAAGCTATCTAGCAACACAGAGCTAGCAAGCAAGAAACCAAAGCTAGCAACCTATCAACGCAAATCTAGCAAGATAGCAAACTAGCAGCGCAAAGCAAGGGAGTTTGCAACGCAAAGGTAGCAAGTTAGCAACGCAGAGCTAGCAATCGACCAAAGCAAAACTAGCAAGATAGCAACGCAAAGCTATCAAACTAGCAACGGCAATCTCTCAAGTTAGCAACGGCAATCTATCAAGCTAGCAACGCAATGCTAGCAGGCTAGCAAATCAAAACTAGCCAGCTAGCAACCAAAGTTAGCAAGCTAGCAACGGTTATCTAGCAAATTAGCAACGAAAATCTATCATGCTAGCAACCTAGCAAAGAAAAGCTGGCAACCTAGCAACGCAAATCTACCAAGCTAGCAATGCAAAACTAGCAAGCAAGCAACGCAAAGTTAGCAAGCTAGCAACGCAATATTAGTAAGCTAGCAACGCAAAGCTAGCAAGCTTGCAACGAAAAGCTAGCAACATAGCAACGCAAAGCCAGCAAGAGAGCAACGAATCCTGGCAAGCTAGCATTGCAATTCTAGCAATCTAGCAAGATAGCAACGCAAAGCTAGCATGCTAGAAAAGCCAAGCTAACAAGGTAGCAACGCGAAGCTAGGAAGCAAGAAAAGCACAGCAAGCAAGCAAGCATGCAACGCAAATCTAGCATGCTAGCAACTCAAAACTAGCAAGCTAGCAACGAAAACCTATCAAGTTAGCAACGTAAAGCTAGCAACTAGCCACGCAAATATAGAAAACTAGCAACGCAAACTGGCCAGCTAGCAATCCGAAGCTGGTAAGCTAATAACGCAAAGCTGGCAAGCTAGTAACGCAAAGCTGGCAAGCTAGCAACGCAATGCTGGCAAGATAGCAAAGCAAACCTGGTAAGTTAGAATCGCAAACCATGATAGCTAGCAACGAAAACTGGCAAGTTAGCAACGCAAAGCTGTCATGCTAGCTACGCAAACCTAGCAACATAGCAACGCATATCTAGCAAGCTAGTGAAATGGCAATGGAAAACTTGCAACCTAGCAACACAATGCTAGCAAGGAGACAACGCAAAGCTAGCAAGCAAGCAACACAAATTTATCAAGCTCTCAAGTTAGCAACGCAAAGCTAACAAGCTTGCAACGCCAAGCTAGCAATCTAGCAATACATAGCTAGCAAGTTAGAAACGCAAAGCTAGCAACGTAGAAACGGAAATTCACAAAGCTAGGAAGCTGGAACCGCAAAGCTAGCAAGCTAGCAACGCAAAGCTAGGAAGCTGGAACCGCAAAGCTAGCAAGATAGCAACCTAAAGCTAGCAAGCTAGCAACGCAAATCTAGTAAGATAGCAACGCAAAGCTATTAAGCTAGCAACGCAAATCTAGCAATATAGCAAGCTAACAACCCAGAGCTAGTAAGCGAGCAACGCAATGCTAGCAAGATAGCAACGAAATGATAGCAAGCTAGCAAAGACAATCTACCAAGCTAGCAAGGCAAAACTTTCAAGCTAGGAACGCATAGCTAGCAAGATAGCAACGTAAATCTAGCAAGCTAGCAACGCAAAGCTAGCAAGTTAGCAACGCAAAGCTAGCAAGCTACTGCGCATATCTAGCAATCTAGCAAGCTATTAACGCAAACCTAGCTAGCTAGCAACTCAAAGCTGGCAAGCTATCAACGCAAAGCTAGCAAGCAAGCAACGCAAAGCTATAAAGCTACCAACGTTAAGATAGCAAGCTAGCAACGCAAAGCTACCATGTTAGCAACGCAAAAATAGCAAGTTAGCAACGCAAAACTAGCAAGCTAGCAAAGCAAAGCCAGCAAGATAGCATAGAAGGGCTATAAAGATAGCAACGCAAATTTAGCAATCTAGCAAGCTAGCAACGAAAAGCTATCAAGATATCAACGCATAGCTAGCAAGATAGCAACGGAAATCTAGCAAGTTAGCAACGCAAATCTAGCAATCTTGCAACTTAAAAGAAGCAAGCTAGCAACGAAAGCTAGCAAGTGATAAACTCAAAGCAAGCAAGCAAGCAACGCAAAGCTAGCAATCTAGCAACGCAAAGCTAGCAAGCTAGCAACGCCAATCTAGCAAGCTAGCAAATTAAAGCTGGCAAGGTACAACGCAAATCTAGCAAGATAGCCACACAAATCCAGCAAGCTATCAAAGCAAACCTTGCAAGCCAGCAACGCTAAGCTGGCAAGCTAACAAAGCAAGGAAACCAAGCTAGCAACGCATAGATAGGATGCTAGAAAAGAAGAGACGCAAAGCCAACAAACAAGCAAGAAAAGCGAAGCTATCAAGATAGCAAAATTAAAGCTAGCAAGCTTGTAACGCAAAGCTAGCCATCTAGCAACACATAGCTAGCAAGCTAATAACTCAAAGCTAGCAAGATAGCAACGCAAAGCTGGCAAGCTAGCGACTCAACCTGGGAAGCTAGCAACGCAAATCTAGCAAGCTAGCAACTCAAAGCTAGCAAGCTAGATACGCAAAGCAAGCAAGATACAATCGTAATGATAGCAAGCTAGCAACGCAAAGCTACCAAGCTAGCAACGCAACGATAGCAATCTAGTAACGCAAAGCTAGCAAGCTAGCAACGCAAAACTAGCAAGATAGCAACGCAAACCTGGCAAGCTAGCAACGCAAATCTAGCATGCTAGCAAGCTTGCAACCCAAAGCTAGAAAGCTAGCAAATCAAAACTAGCAAGCTAACAACGCAAAGATAGCAATCTTACAAGCTATCAACTCAAAGCTAGCAAGCTAGCTTCGCAAAGCTAGCAAGCTAACAATTCATAGCTAGCAAGCTAACAACGGAAAGCCAGCAAGGTAACAACGAAAAGCTAGCAAGCTAAACATGCAAATCTTACAAAGCTAGCAACACAAACCTGGTAAGCTAACAACGCACACTGGCAAGCTATCAACGCAAAGCTGGCAAGCTATCAATGCAAAGCATGTAAGCTAGCAACGCAAAGCTGACAAGCTAGAAACGCTAAGCTGGCTAGGTAGCAACGAAAAGCTGGCAGGCTACAACGAAAAGTTTGCAAGCTAGCAACGCAGAGTTAGCAGAAAAATTGCTAAGCAAGCAACGCAAAGCTAGCAGGCTAGCAAATCAAAACTAGCAAGCTAGCAACGCAAAGCTAGCAAGCTAGAAACGCAAGCTAGCAAGATAACAACGTAAATCTAACAAGCCCAGCAACGCAAAACAAGCAAGCTACCATGCAAAGCAAAGCTAGAAAGCTAGCAACTCAAAACTAGCAAGCTAGAAACGGAAAGCTATCAAGGTAGCAACGCAAAGCTAGCAAGCCTGTCACGCAAATGTAGAAAGTTAGCAACGCAAACTGCCAGCTAGCAACCAAAGCTGGTAAGCTACTAACGCAAAGCTGGCAAGCTAGCAACGCAAAGCTGGCAACCTAGAGACGCAATGCTGGCAAGCTAGCAACGCAAACCTGGCAAGCTAGAATCGCATACCAGTCTAGATTGCAACGCAAAATTGGCAAGCTAGCAACGCAAAGCTGGCAACCTAGAGACGCAATGCTGGCAAGCTAGCAACGCAAACCTGGCAAGCTAGAATCGCATACCAGTCTAGATTGCAACGCAAAATTGGCAAGCTAGCAACGCAAAGCTGGTATGCTAGCAACGCAAACCTAGCAACATAGCAACGCTTATCTAGGAAGCTAGTAAGCTAGCAACGGAAATCTAGCAAGCTAGCAACACAATGCTAGCAAGGAGGCAACGCAAAGCTAGTAAGCTAGCAACGCAAATTAATCAAGCTATCAAGCTAGCAACGCAAAACTAGCAAGCTTGCAACGCAAAGCTAACAATCCTGCAATACATAGCTAGCAAGCTAGAAACGCAAAGCTAGCAACCTAGAAACGCAAATCTACCAAGCTAGCAAGCTAGAAACGCAAAGCTAGCAAACTACCAACGCAAAGATAGGGAGTTAGCAACGCAAAGCTAGCAAGCTAGCAACCTAAAGCTAGCAAGCTAGAAACGCAAATCTAGTAAGATAGCAACGCAAAGATATCAAGCTAGGAACGCAAATCAAGCAATCTAGCATGCTAGGAACGCAGAGCTTGCAAGCGAACAACGAAATGCTAGCAAGGTAGCAACGCAAAGCTAGCAAGTTAGCAAAGGCACTCTATCAAGCTAGCAACGCAAAGCTACCAAGCAAGCAACGCAAAGCTAGCAAGCAAACACCGCAAAGTTAGCAGCAAGAATTGCAAAGCAAGCAACGCAAATCAAGCAAGATAGCAAAGCAAAGCTATCAAGCTAGCAAAGCAAAGTTAGCAATCTAGCAACTGGAAACTAACAAGCAAGCAACGCAAAAATAGCAAGCTAGAAATGCAAAACTAGCAAGCTACCACCGCAAATCTAGCAAGCTAGCAACGCGAACATGGCAAGCTAGCAACGCAAATCTAGCAAGCTAGCAAGGTAGCAACAAAAAGCTAGTAAGCTAGCAAATCAAAACTATCAAGCTAACAACGCAAAGCTAGCAAGATAGCAACGTAAATCTAGGAATCTAGCAACGCAAATCTAGAAAGCTAGCAACGCAAAGCTAGCAAGCTACTACACATATCTAGCAATCTAGCAAGCTAGCAACGCAAAACTAGCAAGCTAGCAACGCAAAGCTGGCAAGCTAGGGACGCAAAGCTAGCAAGCTACAAACGCAAAGCAAGCAAGCTACCAACGTAAAGATAGCAAGCTAGCAACGCAAAGCTACCAACCTAGCAACGCAAAGATAGCAAGTTAGCAAAGCTAAACTAGCAATCTAGTAACGCAAAGCCCGCAAGAGAGCAACGCAGGGCTATCAAGCTTGCAACGCAACTCTAGCAATCTAGCAAGCTAGCAACGCAAAGCAAGCAAGCTAGCAACGCATAGCTAGTAAGATAGCAACGCAAAGCTAGCAAGTTTGAAACGCAAATTTAGCAATCTAGGAACTCAAAACAAGAAAGCTATTAACGAAAGTTAGCAAGTGAGAAACTCAAAGCAAGCAAGCAATCAACGCAAAACTAGCAATCTAGGAACGCAAAGCTAGCAAGCTAGCAACGCAAAGCTATCAAGCTAGCAACGTAAAGCTGGCAGGGTACAACGCAAATTTAGCAAGTTAGCAACACAAATCATGCAAGCTAACAACGCAAACCTGTCAAGCTAGCAACGCAAAGCTTGCAAGTTAACAAAGCAAAGATAGCAAGCTAGCAAACAAAGATAGGAGGCTATCACGCAAAGCTAGCAAGCTAGAAACGAAAGCTAGAAAGCAAGAAACGCAAAGCAAACAAACAAGCAAGCAAAGCGAAACTATCATTCTAGCAAAATAAAAGCTAGCAAGATTGCAACGAAAAGCTAGCAAGCTAGCAACGGCAATCTATCAAGCTAGTAACGGCAATTTATCAAGCTAGGAACGCAATGTAGCAAGCTAGCAAATCAAAATTAGCCAGCTAGCAACCAAAGATACCAAGCTAGCCACGCAAATCTAGCAAATTAGCAAGGTAAATCTAGCATGCTAGCAAGCTAGCAACGCAAAGCTAGGAAGTTACCAATGCATATCTAGCAATCTAGCAAGCTAGCAAAGCAAAAATAACAAGTTACCAAAGCATATCTTGCAATCTAGCAAGCTAGTAACGCAAATCTAGCAAGATATCAACGCCAAGCTGGCAAGCTTGAAACTCAAGCCTGGCAAGCTAGCAACGCGAAGATAACAAGCTAGCAACACAAAGCTAGCAAACTAGATACTCAAAGCAAGCAAGCTACAATCGTAAACATTGCAAGCTAGCAACGAAAAGCTACCAAGCTAGCAACGCGAAGCTAGCAAGTTAGCAACGCAAAGCTAGCAAGCTAGCAACGCAAAACCAGCAAGATAGTAACCAAAACTATCAAGCTAGGACCACAAATCTAGAAATTTTGCAAGCTATCAACTCAAAGATAGCAAGCTAGCTACGCAAACCTAGCAAGCTAACAATTCAAAGTTAGCAAGATAACAACGGAAAGCTAGCAAGGTAGCAAAGAATAGCTAGCAAGTTAGACATGCAAATCTAGCAAAGCTAGCAACACATACCTGGCAAGCTAACAATGCAAACTGCCAAGCTAGCAACGCGAAGCTGCCAAGCTATCAACGCACAGCTGGTAAGCTAGGAACGCAAAGCTGTCTAGCTAGAAACGCAAAGCTAGCTAGGTAGCAACCAATGCTGGGAAGCTAGCAACGCAATGCTAGCAAGCTGGCAACGCAATTCTAGCAAGCTAGCAACGCAAATCTAGCAAGCTAGCAAGCTAGCAACGTAAAGCTAACAAGCTAGAAATGCAAAGCTAGGTAGTTAGCAACGCAAAGTTAACAAGCTAGCAAGCTAGCAACGCAAGGATAGCAAGCTAGCAACGCAAATCTATTAAGATAGGAAAGAAAAGCTAGCAAGCTAGCAACACAAATTTACCAATTTAACTAGCTAGGAACGCAGAGCTAGCAAGCGAGCAACGCAAAGCTATCTAGCTAGCAAAGCAATGTTAGCAAGCTAGCAACGCCAAGCCAGCAATCTAGCAAAGCAAATCTAGCAAGCTAGCAACGCAAAACTAGCAATCTATAACGCAAATCTAGCAAGCTAGAGACGCAATACTTGCAAGCTAGCAACGCAAATCTAGCAAGCTAGCATCGCAAAACTAGCAAGGTAGCAACTCAAATCTTGCAAGCTAGAAAGTAAAAAATGCTAAAGCAAGCAAGCAAGCAAGCAAGAAACGCAAAACTAGCAAGATAGGAACGCAAAGCTAGCAAGCTAGCAACGCGAAGCTAGCAATCTAGCAACGCAAAACTAGCAAATTAGCAACGCAAAGCTAGCAAGCTTGATTTGCAATGCTAGCAAGCTACAAACGTAAAGATAGCAAGCTAGCAACGCAAAGCTGACCAACTAGCAACGCACAGCTATCCACTTAGCAACGCACAGCTGGCAATATAGCAACGCATAGCTGGCAAGCTAGCAACACAAAGCTAGCGTGCTAGAAAAGCAAAGATATCAAGCTAGCAACGCATAGCTAGCAAGCTAGCACCGCTATCCTAGCAAGCTAGCAAAGCAAATATAGCAAGCTAGCAAGGCAAAACTAGCAAGCTAGAACGCATAGCAAGCCAGCTTGCAACGCAAAGCTTAAAAGTTAGCAATGCAAATCGAGCAAGCTAGCCACGCAAAGCTAGGAAGCTAGCAAATGAAAGCTGGCAAGCTAGCAACGCAAAGCTAGCAAGCTAGCAACGCAAAGCTAGCAAGCTAGCAACGCAAAGCTAGCAAGCTAGCAACGCAAAGCTAGCAAGCTAGCAACGCAAAGCTAGCAAGCTAGCAACGCAAAGCTAGCAAGCTAGCAACGCAAAGCTAGCAAGCTAGCAACGCAAAGCTAGCAAGCTAGCAACGCAAAGCTAGCAAGCTAGCAACGCAAAGCTAGCAAGCTAGCAACGCAAAGCTAGCAAGCTAGCAACGCAAAGCTAGCAAGCTAGCAACGCAAAGCTAGCAAGCTAGCAACGCAAAGCTAGCAAGCTAGCAACGCAAAGCTAGCAAGCTAGCAACGCAAAGCTAGCAAGCTAGCAACGCAAAGCTAGCAAGCTAGCAACGCAAAGCTAGCAAGCTAGCAACGCAAAGCTAGGAAGCTAGCAAATGAAAGCTGGCAAGCTAGCAACTCAAAGCTGGCCAGCTAGAAACGCATATCTAACTAGCTAGTAAAGGAAAGCTAGCAAGCTAGCAACGCAAAGCTAGGAAGCTAGCAAATGAAAGCTGGCAAGCTAGCAACGCAAAGCTGGTTAATTAGCAACGCATAACTGGAAAGATTACATCGCAAAGCTGGCAAACTAGAAACGCAATCCAGGCAAGCTAGAAACGCAGTGCTGGCAAGCTAGCAACGCAAATCTCTCAAGATAGAAACCCGAAATTTGCAAGCTAGGAACGCAAAGCCAGCAAGATAACAACGCAAAGCTATTAGATAACAACGCATATCGAGGAATCTAGCAAGTTATAAACGCAAAGCTCTCTAGCTAGCAACGCAAAGTTAATAATCTTGTAACGCCAAGCTAGCGAGGTAGCAAACGCAAACCTATCAATCTGGCAACGAACGCAAGCAAGCTAGCAACGCAGAGCTAGCAAGATAGCAACGCAAAGCTAAGAAGTTAGCAAAACAAATCTAGCAACATAGCAACTCAATATAAGCAAGCTAACAACGAAAGCTAGCAACTGAGAAACAGAAAGGAAGCAAGCAAACAATGCAGAGCTAGCAATCTAGCAACGCAATGCTAGCATGCTAGCAACGCAAAGCTAGCAAGCTACCAACGTAAAGCTGGCAAAGTACAACGCAAATCTAGCAAGTTAGCCACACAAATCAAGCAAGATAGCAACGCACACCTGGCAAGCTAGCAACGCAAAGCTGGCAAGTTAACAAAGCAAAGATAGCAAGCTACCAACGAAAATCTGGCAAGGTAGCAACGCAAATCTAGCAAGCTAGCAAGCTAGCAACGCAATCTAGCAAGCTAGCAACTAAAAGCTAGCAAGTTAGCAACGGAAACTAGCAAGCTAGCAACGCAAATCTAGAAAGCTATCAACGCAATACTAGCAAGATAGCAAGATAGCAAAGCATTTGTAGCAAGCTAGCAACGCAAAACTAGCAAGCTATTAACGCAAACCTAGCAATGTAGCAACGCAAATCTACCAAGCTAGCAAAGCAAAATTTTCAATCTAGCAACCCAAAACTAGCAAGGTAGCTACGCAACCCTAGCAAGATAGCAACGCAAATCTAGCATGCTAGCAACTCTAAATTATCAAACTACAAAGCTAGCAAAGCAAAGGTAGCACGCTAGCAACGCAAAGCTTCCAAGCTAGCAACGTTAACCTAGAAATCTAACAACGCAAAACAATGAAGCTAGCAACGGACCTAGCAAACAATGATCGCAAATCAGCAAGCAATCAAGCAACGAAAGGCTAGCAAGCTAGAAAATCAAAACTAGCAAGCTAGCAACTCAAAGCTAGCAAGCTAGCAACGGATAGCTAGCAAGGTAGCAATGCAAAGCTAGATAGCTAGCGACACAAATCTAGTAAGATAGCAACGAAAAGCTGGCAGGCTAGCAACGCAAACCTGGCAAGCTAGCAACACAACCTGGCAAGCTAGCAACGCAAACCTGGCAAGTTAGCAACGCAAAGCTGTCAAGCTAGCAAACAAAGTTAGCAAGCTATATACCCAATGCTAGCAAGCTAGCAACGCAAATATAGCAAGCTAGCCAGCTAGCAACGGAAAGCTACAAGATAGCAACGCAAACCTGGCAAGTTAGCAACGCAAAGCTGGCAAGCTAGAAACGCAATTCTGGAAGCTAGCAACACAAAGCTGGCAAGCTATATAAGCAAAGCTGGCAAGCTACAGACGCAAAGCTGGCTAGGTAGCAACGCGAACCTGGCAAGCTTGCAACGCAAAACTAGGAAGCTAGCAACGTATATCGAGCAAGATAGCAAGCTAGCAACGGAAAGCCAGCAAGATTTCAACGCAAAGCTATAAGCTAGCAACGCATACCGAGGAATTTGGTAAGCAACCAACGCAAAATGTAGCAAGCTTGTAACGACAAGCTAACAAGGTAGCAAATGCAAACCTATCAATTTGGCAAGCCAACGTTATAAAGTTAGAAACGCAAAGCTAGCAAGCTTGCAGCGCAAAGCTAGGAAGCAAGAAACGCAAAGCAAGCAAGCAAGCAACGCAAAGCTAGCAACCCAAAGCTAGCAAACAAGAAACGGAAGCTAGCAATGTAGCAAAGCAAATCTAATAAGCTAGCCACGCATATCTAGTAAGCTAACAACGCAAAGATGGCAAGCTAGCAACGCAAACCTGGCAAGATAGCAACGCAAAGCTGGCAAGCTAGCAACGCAAGGCTTGCAAGCTAGCAACCAAAGCTGGCAAGCTAGCAACGCAAAGGTAGCAAGCTAGCAACGAATAACTAGCAAGAAACAACGGAAAGCTAGCAACATAGAAACACAATGCTAGCAAGCTAGCAACGTAAATCTGCAAGCTAGCAAGCTAGAAATGCAAAGCTAGCAAGCTAACAATTCAAAGCCTGCAAGCTAACAACGTAAAGCTAGCAAGCTAGCAACGCAAGCTAGCAAGGTAACAACAAATATCTAGCAAGATAGCAACGCAAATCTAGCAAGCTAGCAAGCTAGCAACGCAAAGGTAGCAAGTTAGCAATGCAAAGGTAACACGCTAGCAACGCAAAGCTAGCAAGCTAGCAACGCAAACCAGGAAAGCTAGAAAAGAAAAGCTATAAAGCTAGCAAAGCAAATAGCAACGCAAAGCAGCAATCTAGAAACGCAACGCAGACAAGCTAGCAACGCAAAGCTGGCAATCTAGCAACGCAAAGCTACCAAGCTAGCAAACCAAAACTAGCAAGCTAGCAACGCAACGAAAGAAGCTAGCAAAGCAAACCTGGCAAGCTAGCAACGCAAAGCAGCAATCTAGAAACGAAACGCAGGCAAGCTAGCAACGCAAAGCTGGCAATCTAGCAACGCAAAGCTACCAAGCTAGCAACGCAAAACTAACAAGCTAGCAACGCAAAGCTACCAAGCAAGCAACGCAAAGCTAGCAAGCTAGCAACGCAATGCTAGCGAGATAGCAACGCAAACCTAGCAAGTTAGCTACTCAAATTTAGCAATCTAGCAAGCTAGCTACTTAGTGCTAGCAAGCTAGCAACGAAAGCTAGCTAGCAAGAAACTCAAAGCATTCAAGCAAGCAGGCAACGCAAAGCTAGCAAACTTGCAACGTAAAGCTAGCCAGGTAATAACGCAAATCTAGCAAACTAGCAAAATAAATCAAGAAAGTTTACAACGCACTTCTGGCAAGCTAACAACGCAAAGCTAGCAAGCTAGGAACGCAAAGCTATCAAGCAAATAACTGAATGATAGTAAGGTAGCAACGTAAAGCTAACAACCTAGACACACAATTCTAGCAAGCTAGCAACGCAAAGCTGGCAAGCTAGCAACCCAAAGCTTGTAAACTAGAAACGGAAAGTTAGCAATGTAGCAACGCACAGCTAGCAAGTTAGCCACGTAAATCTATCAAGCAAGAAACGCAAAACTGACAAGCTGGCAACGCAAAAAAGCAAGCTAGCAACGCAAAGTTACAAGCTAGCAATGCAAAGCTAAAAGTTACCAACGTAAGCTAGCAAGATAGCAACCAAAATCTAGCAATTTAGATAGTCAAAACTAGCAAGCTAGCAACGAAATTTAGCAAGCAAGAAAAGCAAAGCAAGAAGCAAGCAACGAAAAACTAACAAGCTAGCAAAGCAAAGCTAGCAAGCTGGCAACGTAAAGCTAGCAAGTTACAACGAAATTCTAGCAAGATAGCCACAAAAATCTAGCAAGATAGCAACGCAAATATGGCAAGCTAGCAACGCAAACCTTGGAAGCTAGCAAAGCGAAGATGGCAAGCTAGTAAGGCAAAGCTAGCTAGCTAGAAACGCAAACCTAGGAAGCTAGCACCCATATCTAGCAAGCTAGAAACGAAAACTTGCAAGCATCAAACGCAAAGCAAACAAACAAGCAAGCAACGCATAGCTAGTAAACTAGCAACGCAAAAGTGGCAAGCTAGCAACGAAAGCTTGCAAGGAATAAGAGCAAAGCAAGTCAGCAAGCAAGCAACGCAAAGCTAGCAAACTAGCCACGCAAATATAGCAAGATAGCAACGAAAATCTCGCAAGCTAGATACGCAAAACAGGCAAGCTAGCAATGCAATGTTGGCAAGCTAACAAAGCAAAGCTAGCAAACTAGCAACGCAAAGCTTTCAAGCTATCAACGAAAAGTAGAAAGCTAGAAAAGGAAAGCAAGCAAGGTAGCAAAGCAAAGCAAGCAAGCTAGCAAACAAAGCAAGCAAGCTAGCAACGCATAGCTAACCAGCTAGCAACGCAAAACTACATAGCTAGCAACGCAAAGCTAGCAAACTAGCTACGCAAATCTAGCAAGATAGCAAAGCAAATCTAGAAAGCTAGATACGCAAAACTGGCAAGCTAGCAATGCAATGATTGAAAGCTAGCAAAGCAAAGCTAGCAAACTAGCAAAGCAAAGCTTTCAAGCTACCAACTTAAAGCTAGGAAGCTAGAAAAGGAAAGAAAGCAAGGGAGCAAAGCAAAGCAAGCAAGCTAGCAAAGCAAAGCAAGCAAGCTAGCAACGCATAGCTAACAAGCTAGCAATGCAAAACTACATAGCTAACAAAGCAAAGATAACAAGCTAGCAAAGCAAAGGTAGCAAGACAGCAACGCAAACTAGCAAGTTAGCAACGCAAAGCTTGCAAGCTAGCAAAGAAAAGCTGGCAAGCTGCAAACGCAAAGATATGAAGCAAGCAACGCATATCTAACAAGGTATCAAGCTAGCAACGGAAACCTAGCAATCAAGCAACGAAAAGCAAGCAATCTAGCAACTCAAAACTAGCAAGCTAGCAAGGCAAATCTAGCAAGCTAGCAAGTTAGCAAAGCAAAGCTATCAAGCTAGCAACTCAAACCTAGCAAGTTCGTAACGGATAGCTAGCAAGTGAGGAACGCAAAGCTAGCAAGCTAACAACGGAAAACTGACAAAATAGCAACACAAATCTAGCAAGCTAGATAGCTAGCAAACGCAAAGCTACCAAGGTAGAAACGCAAATCTTAAAGATAGCAACGCAAAAGTGGCAAGCTAGCAAAGCAAAGCAAACCTAGCACGCTAGAACGCAAAGCTATCCAGCTAGCAACGCAAAGTTAGCAAGCTAACAACGTATATATAGAAAGAGAGCAATCTGACAACGGAATGCTAGAAAGCTAGCAACGCAAATCTAGAAAGCTATTAACGCAAGCAAGCTAGCAACGCAAAGTTAACAAGCCAGCAACGCAAAACTGGCAAGCTATCAACGCAAATCTGGCAAGATAGCAACGCAAAGATGCCAAGCTAGCAAAGGAGAGCTAGCAAGGTAGCAACGCAAAGCAGGCAAGCTAGCAAAGCCAAGCTGGCAAGCTAGCAACGGGAAGCTGGCAAGAGAGCAACGCTAAGTTAGCAAGCTAGCAACTAAAAGCTAGAAAGCTAGCAACGCAAATCTAGAAAGCTATTAACGCAAGCAAGCTAGCAACGCAAAGTTAACAAGCCAGCAACGCAAAACTGGCAAGCTATCAACGCAAATCTGGCAAGATAGCAACGCAAAGCTAGCAAGCTTGCAACGCATATCTAGCAAGCTAGAAAATAGCAACGGAAATCTAGCAAGGAAGCAAGTAAGCAACGCAAAGCTAGTAAGCTAGCAACTAAAATCTAGCAAGCTAGCAAGTTAGAAATGCAAATTTATTAAGCTAACAACTCAAAGATAGCAACTAACAACGCAAAGCTAGCAAGCTAGGAAAGCAAAGCTAGCAAGCTACCAACGTAAAACTGGCAAGCTAGCAACGCAAATCTATCAAGCTAGCAAGCTATCAACGCAAAGTTAGCAAGCTAGCAACTAAAATTAGCAAGCTAGCAACGCAAATCAAGAAAGCTATGAAGGCAATGCTATCAAGATAGCAAGATAGCAAAGCATTTGTAGCAACTAGAAACGCAAATTAGCAAGATAGCAACGCAAACTAGCAAGGTAGCTACATAAAGCTACCAAACTAGCAACGAAAAATTTGCAAATTAGCAGCCCAAAACTAGCAAGCTAGCTACGAAAACCTAGCAAGATAGCAACGCAAATCTAGCATGCTAGAAACTCTAATTTAACAAGTTACAAAGCTGGCCAAGATAAGGTAGCTGGCTAGCAACGCAAGGCTACCAAGCTAGCATCGGTAACCTAGAAATCTAGCAAGGCAAATCTATGAAGCGAGCAACGAAAGCTAGCAAGCAATGATCGCAAAATAGCAAGTAAGCAAGCAACTCAAAGTTAGCAAGCTAGCAACTCAAAGCTAGCAAGCTAGCAAAGGAGAGCTAGCAAGGTAGCAAAGCAAAGCTAGCAAGCTAGCCACACAAATCTAGCAAGATAGCAACACAAAGCTGGCAGGCTAGCAACGCACACCTGACAAGCTAGCAACGCAAATTGGCAAGCTAGCAACTCAAACCTGGCAAGTTAGCAACGCAAAACTGGCAAGCTAGCAAAGCAAAGTTAACAAGCTAGATACGCAATGCTAGCAAGCTAACAACGCAAATAGAGCAAGCTAGCCAGCTAGCAACGGAAAGCTACAAGCTAGAAACGCAAACCTGGCAAGTTAGCAACGCAAAGCTGGCAAGCTAGCAACGCAATTCTGGAAGCTAACAACACAAAGCTGGCAAGCTAGAAAAGCAAAGCTGGCAAGCTAGAAACGCAAAGCTAGGGAGCTAGCACGCTAATCTAGCAAGCTAGAAACGAAAACTTGCAAGCAACAAACGCAAAAAAACAAACAAGCAAGCAACGCAAATCTAGCCAGCTAGCAACGCAAAACTAGCAAGCTAGCAACGACAGATTGCAAGGAATTAGAGCAAAGCATATCAGCAAGCAAGCAACGCAAAGCTATCAAACTAGCCACGCAAATCTTGCAAGATAGCAACGCAAATCTAGCAAGCTTGATACGCAAAACTGGCAAGCAAGCAATGCAATGCTGGCAAGCTAGCAAAGCAAAGCTAGCAAACTAGCAACGCAAAGCTTTCAAGCTACCAACGAAAAGCTAGCAAGCTAGAAATATATAGAAAGCAATGTAGATAAGCAAAGCAAGCAAGCTAGCAAAGCAAAGCAAGCAAGCTAGCAACGAATAGCTAACAAGCTAGCAACGCAAAACTACATAGCTAGCAACGCAAAGGTAGCAAGAGAGCAACGCAAAGCTAGCAAGTTAGCTACGCAAATCTAGCAAATTATGAAGCTAGAAACTCAAAGCTAGCAAGCTAACAACGAAAGCTAACTAGCAAGAAATGCAAAGCAAGGAAGCAACGCAAAGCTAGCAAGCTAGCAAAGTAAAGCTAGCAAGGTAGTAACGCTAAACTAGCAAGCTAGCCACGGAAATCTAGCAAGCTAACAACGAAAACCTGGCAAGCTAGCAACGCAAACCTGGCAAGCTGGAAACGCAAAGCTAGCAAGCTAGCAACAAATGGTAGCAAAGATGTAACGCAAATCTAATAAGCTAGCCACGCATATCTAGGAAGCTAACAACGCAAAGCTGGCAAGCTAGCAACGCAAACATGGCAAGATAGCAACGCAAATCTGGCAAGCTAGCAACGCTAGGCTGGCAAGCTAACAACCAAACCTGGCAAGCTAGAAACGAATGCTAACTAGCAAGAAAAGCAAAGCAAGTAAGCAATGCAAAGCTAGCAAGCTAGCAACGGAAAGCTAGCAAGGTAGTAACGCAAATCTAGCAAGCTAGCCACGGAAATGTAGCAAGCTAACAACGCAAAGCTGGCAAGCTAGCAACGCAAACCTGGCAAGCTAGCAAAGCAAAGCTGGCAAGCTAGCAAAAGCTAGAATGCTATAAAAGCCAAGCTAGGAATATAGCAACGCAAATCTAGCAAGCTAGCAACTCAAAGCTAGCAAACAAGTAACGCATATCTATCAAGCTAGGAAGCTAGCAACGCAAATCTTGCAAGCTAGCAACGTAAAGCTCGTAAGCTAGTAACAAAAAGGTGGCAAACTAGATACGCAAATCAGGCAAGCTAGCAACGCAAAGCTTGCAAGCTAGCAACGCAAACCAGGCAAGCTAGCAACACAAAGCTATCAAGCAAGCAACGCATATCTAAGAAGGTATCAAGTTAGCAACGGAAAGCTAGCAATCAAGCAACGCAAAGCAAGCAATCTAGCAACGCAAAGCTCTCAAGCTAGCAAGGCAAATCTAGCAAGCTAGCAAGTTAGCAAAGCAAAGCTAGCAAGCTAGCAACTCAAACCTAGCAAGCTAGTAACGGAAAGCTAGCAAGTTAGGAACGAAAAGCTAGCAAGCAACAACAAAAAACTAGCAAAATAGCAACGAAAATCTAGCAAGCTAGATAGTTAGAAAACGCAAAGATACCAAGCTATAAACGCAAATCTTGCAAGATAGCAAGGCAAAAGTGGCAAGCTAGCAAAGCAAAGCAAACTTAGCACGCTAGGAACGCAAAGCTATCAAGCTAGCAACGCAAAGTTAGCAAGCTAACAACGCATATATAGAAAGAGAGCAATCTAGCAACGGAAAGCTAGCAAGCTAGAATCGCAAAGCTACAAACTAGCAACGCAAAACTATCAAGTTAGCAACGCAAAGCAAGCAAGCTAGCAAGGCATTGTTAACAAGCTAGCAACGCAAACAGGCAAGCTAGCAACGCAAAACTGGCAAGATAGCAACGCAAAGTTAGCAAGCTAGAAACGCATATCTAGCAAGCTAGAAAATAGCAGCGGAAAGCTAGCAAGAAAGCAAGCTATCAACGCATAGCTAGCAAGCTAGCAACTATAATCTAGCAAGCTAGCAAGATAGAAACGCAAATCTATTAAGCTAGCAACTCAAAGCTTGCAACTAACAACGCAAAGAAAGCAAGCTACCAACGCAATGCTGGCAAGATAGCAACGCAAATCTAGCAAGCTAGCAACGCAAACGTAGCAAGCTAGCAACTAAAACTAACAAGCTAGCAACGCAAATCAAGAAAGCTATCAACGCAATGCTATCAAGATAACAAGATAGCAAAGCATTTGTAGATAACTAGTTACGCAAAATTTACAAGCTAGCAACGCAAAGCTAGCAAGGTAGCAACGCAAAGCTACCAAGCTAGCAACGCAAAATTTGCAATTTAGCAGCCAAAAATTAGCAAGTTAGCTACGCAAACCTAGCAAGATAGCAACGCAAATCTAGCATGCTGACAACACTAATTTAGCAAGATACAAAGTAGCAAATGTAAGGTAACTGGCTAGCAACGCTAAGCTACCAAGCTAGCAAAGGTATCCTAGAAATCTAGCAACGCAAATCTATGAAGCTAGCAACGAAAGCTAGCAAGCAATGATCGCAAAACCAGCAAGTAAGCAAGCAACTCAAAGTTAGCAAGCTAGCAACTCTAAGCTAGCAAGCTAGCAACGGATAGCTAGCAAAATAGCAATGCAAAGCTAGCAAGCTAGCCACACAAATCTAGCATGATAGCAACGCAAAGCTGGCAGGCTAGCAACGCAAACCTGGCAAGTTAGCAACGCAAACTGGCAAGCTAGCAACTCAAACCTGGCAAGTTAGCAACGCAAAATTATCAAGCTAGCAAAGCAAAGGTAGCAAGCTAGATAAGCAATGCTAGCAAGCTAATAACGCAAATATAGCAAGCTAGCCAGCTAGCAACGGAAAGCTACAAGCTAGCAACGCAAACCTGACAAGTTAGCAACGCAAAGCTGGCAAGCTAGCAACGCAATTTTGGAAGCTAGCAACACAAAGCTGGCAAACCAGGAAAGCAAAGCTGGCAAGCTAGAAACGCAAAGCTGGCTAGGTAGCAACGCGAACCTGGCAAGCTTGCAACGCAAAGCTGGCAAGCTAGCAACGCAAAGCAAGGAAGCTAGCAACGCTTATCGAGCAAGCTAGCAAGCTAGCAACGGAACGCTAGCAAGATAGCAACGCAAATCTAGCAAGCTAGCAACGCAAACCAGCAAGATAACAACGCAAAACTATAAGCTAGCAACGCATATCGAGGAATTTAGAAAGGTAGCAACGCAAAGCTCGCTAGATAGCAAACCAAAAGATAGCAAGCTTGTAACGCCAAGCTAGCAAGGTAGCAAAGGCAAACCTATCAATTTAACAAACCAACGTTATCAAGCTAGCAAAGCAAAGCTAGCAAGCTTGCAGCGCAAAGCTAGGAAGCAAGGAACGCAAAGCAAACAAGCTAGGAACGCATAGCTAACTAGCTAGCAACGCAAAACTACATAGCTAGCAACGTAAAGATAGCAAGCTAGCAACGCAAATGTAGCAAGAAAGCAACGCAAAGCTAGCAAGTTAGCAACGAAAATCTAGCAAATTAGGAAGCTAGAAACTGAAAGCTAGCAAGCTAGCAACGAAACCTAACTAGCAAGGAAAGCAAAGCAAGCAAGCAAAGCAAAGCTGTCAAGCTAGCAACGTAAAACTACCAAGGTAGTAACGCAAATCTAGCAAGCTAGCCACGGAAATCTAGCAAGCTAACAACGCAAAGCCGGCAAGCTAGCAACGCAAACCTGGCAAGCTAGCAAAGGAAAGCTAGCAAGCTAGCAAAGCAAAGCTAGAAAGCTAGCAAAGCAAACTTAGGAATATAGCAACGCAAATCTAGCAAGCTAGCAACGCAAAGCTAGCAAACTAGTAACGCATATCTCGCAAGCTAGGGAGCTAGAAACGCAAATCTGGCAAGCTAGCAACGCAAAGCTGGTAAGCTAATAACAAAAAGCTGGCAAACTAGAAACGCAAATCAGGCAAGATAACAACGCAATGCTTGCAAGCTAGCAAAGCAAAGCTGGCAAGCTAGCAACGCAAAGATATCAAGCAAGCAACGCATATCTAACAAGGTAACAAGCTAGCAACGGAAAGCTAGCAATCAAGCAACGAAAGCAAGCAATCTAGCAACACAAAACTAGCAAGCTAACAAGGCTAATCTAGCAAGCTAGCAAGTTAGCAAAGCAAAGCTAGGAAGCTAGCAACTCAAACCTTGCAAGCTAGTAACGGAAAGCTAGCAAGTTAAGATCGCAAAGCTAGCAAGCTAGCAACGCAAAACTAGCAAAATAGCAACGAAAAAATCTAGCAAGCTTGATAGCAAGCAAACGCAAAGCTACCAAGCTAACAAGGCAAATCTTGCAAGATAGCAACGCAAAAGTGGCAAGCTAGCAAAGCAAAGCAAACCTAGCACGCTAGGAACGCAAAGCTATCAAGCTAGCAACGCAAATTTAGCAAGCTAACAACGCATATAAAGAAAGAGAGAAAGTCTAGCAACGGAAAGCTAGCAAGCTAGCAACGCAAAACTACAAGCTAGCAACGCAAAACTATCAAGTTAGCAACTCAAAGCAAGAAAGCTAGCAACGCAAAGTTAACAAACTAGCAACGCAAAACTTGCAAGTTAGCAACGCAAAGCTTGCAAGATAACAACGCAAAGCTAGCAAGCTAGCAACGCATATCTAGCAAGCTAGAAAATAGCAACGGGAAGCTAGCAAGGAAGCAAGCTAACAACGCAAAACTAGCTAGATAGCAACTAAAATCTAGCAAGCTAGCAAGCTAGAAACGTAAATCTATTAAGCTAGCAACTCTAAGAGAGCAACTAACAACCCAATGCTAGCAAGCTAGGAGAGCAAAGCTAGAAAGCTACCAACGTAAAGCTGCCAAGCTAGCAACGCAAATCTAGCAAGCTAGCAAGCTAGCAACGCAAAGCTATCAAGCTCTCAACTACAACTAGCAAGCTAGCAACGCAAATCAAGAAAGCTATCAAGGCAATGCTATCAAGAGAGCAAGATAGGAAAGCATTTGTAGCAAACTAGCAACGCAAAATTAGCAAGCTAGCAACCTAAAGCTAGCAAGGTAGCAACACAAAGCTACCAAGCTAGCAACGCAAAATTTGCAATTTAGCAGCCCAAAACTAGCAAGCTAGCTACGCAAACGTAGCAAGATAGCAACACAAATCTAGCATGGTAGCAACTCGAATTTAGCAAGCTACAAACTAGCAAAGATAAGGTAGCTGGCTTGCAACGCAAAGCTACCAAGCTAGCAACGGTAACCTAGAAATCTAGCAACGCAAAACTATGAAGCTAGCAACGAAAACTAGAAAGAAAATGATCGCAAAACCAGCAAGCAAGCAAGCAATTCAAAGCTAGCAAGCTAGCAAATCAAAGCTAGCAAGCTAGCAACGGATAGCTAGCAAGGTAGCAATGCAAAGCTAGCAAGCTAGCCTCACAAATCTTGCAAGATAGCAACGCAAAGCTGGCAGGCTAGCAACGCAAACCTGGCAAGCTAGCAAAGCAAACGGGCAAGCCAGCAACTCAAACCTGGCAAGTTAACATCGCAAATCTGGCAAGCTAGCAAAGAAAAGCTAGCAAGCTAGATACGCAATGCTAGCAAGCTAACAACGCAAATATAGCAAGCTAGCCAGCTAGCAACGGAAAGCTACAAGCTAGCAACGCAAACCTGGCAAGTTAGCAACGCAAAGCTGGCAAGCTAGCAACGCAATTCTGGAAGCTAGCAACACAAAGCTGGCAAGCTAGAAAAGAAAAGCTGGCAAGCTAGAAACGCAAAGCTGGCTAGGTAGCAATGCGAACCTCGCAAGCTTGCAACGCAAAGCTGGCAAGCTAGCAACGCATATCGAGCAAGCTAGCAAGCTAGCAACGGAAAGCTAGCAAGATAGCAACGCAAAGCTGTCAAGATAGCAACGCAAAGCTAGCATGCTAGCAACGCAAAGCCAGCAAGATAACAAATCAAAGCTATAAGCTAGCAACGCATATCAAGGAATTTAGCAAGCTAGAAACGCAAAGCTCGCTAGATAGCAACGCAAAAATAGCAAGTAGTAACGCCCAGCTAGCAAGGTAGGAAAAGCAAACCTATCAATTTGACAAACCAACGCTATCAAGCTAGCAAAGCAAAGCTAGCAAGCTTGCAGCGCAAAGCTAGGAAGCAAGGAACGCAAAGCAAGCAAGCAAGCAACGCAAAGCTAGCAAGCTAGCAAACCAAAGCTTTGCAAACTAGAAACGGAAAGCTAGCAATGTAGCAACGCAACGCTAGCAATTAGCCACGTATATCTATCAAGCTAGAAACGCAAATCTGGCAAGATGGCAACGCAAACTGGCAAGCTAGCGACGCAAGCAAGCAAGCATCGAAAAACAGCAAGCTAGCAACGCAAAGCTAGCAAGCTAGCAACGTAAAGCTAGCAAGTTACAACGAAGTTCTAGCAAGATAGCCACAGAAATCTAGCAAGCTAGCAACACAAAGCTGGCAAACTAGCAACGCAAACTTGGGAAGCTAGCAAAGAAAAGCTGGCAAGCTAGTAAAGCAAAGCTAGCAAGCTAGAAACGCAAAGCTAGGAAGCTAGCACGCATATCTAGCAAGCTAGACACGAAAACTTGCAAACAACAAATGCAAAGCAAACAAACAAGCAAGCAACGCAAAGCTAGCAAGTTATCAACGCAAAACTAGCAAGCTAGCAACGACAGATTGCAAGGAATTAGAGCAAAGCATGTCAGCAATCTAGCAACGTTAAGCTACCAAACTAGCCAAGCAAATCTAGCAAGATAGCAACGCAAATCTAGCAAGCTAGATACGCAAAACTGGCAAGCAAGCAATGCAATGCTGGCAAGCTACCAAAGCAAAGCTAGCAAACTAGCAACGCAATGCTTTCAAGCTACCAACGAAAAGCTAGGAAGCTAGAAAAGGAAGCAAGCAAGGTCGCTAAGCAAAGCAAGCAAGCTAGCAACGCAAAACTACATAGCAGCAACGCAAAGGTAGCAAGAGAGCAACGCAAAGCTAGCAAGTTAGCTACGCAAATCTAGCAAATTAGGAAGCTAGAAACTCAAAGGTAGCAAGCTAGCAACGAAAGCTAACTAGCAAAAAATGCAAAGGAAACAAGCAACGTAAAGCTAACAAGCTAGCAACGTAAAGTTAGCAATGTAGTAAAGCTAAACTACCAAGCTAGCCAGGGAAATCTAGCAAGCTAACAACGCAAAGCTGGCAAGCTAGCAACGCAAACCTGGCAAGCTGGAAACGCAAAGGTAGCAAGATAGAAACAAAAAAGCTTGCAAAGTTGTAACGCAAATCTAATAAGCTAGCCACGCATATCTAGCAAGCTAACAACGCAATGCTGGCAAGCTAGCAACGCAAACATGGCAAGATTGAAAAGCAAAGCTGGCAAGCTAGCAACGCTAGGCTGGCAAGCTTGCAACCAAAGCTGGCAAGCTAGAAACGAAAGTTAACTAGCAAGAAAAGCAAAGCAAGTAAGCAACGCCAAAAGCTAGCAAGCTAGCAACGTAAAGCTAGCAAGGTAGTAAGGCAAATCTAGCAAGCTAAGAACGCAAAGCCGGCAAGCTAGCAACGAAATCCTGGCAAGCTAGCAAAGCAAAGCTGGCAAGCTAGCAAAGCAAAGCTAGAAAGCTAGCAAAGCAAAACTGGGAATATAGCAACGCAAATTAGCAAGCTAGCAACGCAAAGCTAGCAAACTTGTAACGCATTTCTAGCAAGCTAGGAAGCTAGCAACGCAAATCTGGCAAGCTAGCAACGCAAAGCTGGTAAGCTAGTAACAAAAAGCTGGCAAATTAGATACGCAAACAGGCAAGCTAGCAACGCAAAGCTTGCAAGCTAGCAACGCAAAGCTGGCAAGCTAGCAACGCAAAGCTATCAAGCAAGCAACGCATATCTAACAAGGTATCAATTTAGCAACGGAAACCTAGCAATCAAGCAACGCAAAGCAAGCAATCTAGCAACGCAAAGCTAGGAATCTAGCAACGCTTATCGAGCAAGCTAGCGAGCTAGCAACGGAAAGCTAGCAAGATAGCAACGCAAAGCTCTCAAGATAGCAACGAAAAGCTAGCAAGCTAGCAACGCAAACCAGCAAGATAACAACGCAAAGCTATAAGCTAGCAACGCATATCGAGGAATTTAGCAAGTTAGCAACGCAAAGCTCGCAAGATAGCAAACCAAAAGTTAGCAAGCTTGTAACGCCAAGCTAGCAAGGTAGCAAACGCAAACCTATCAATTTAACAAACCAACGCTATCAAGCTAGCAAAGCAAAGCTAGCAAGCTTGCAGCGCAAAGCTACGAAGCAAGGAACGCAAAGCAAACAAGCAACCAACCCAAAGCTTGCAAACTAGAAACGGGAAGCTAGCAATGTAGCAACGCAAACCTAGCAAGGTAGCCACGTAAATCTATCAAGCTAGCAACGCAAAACTGGCAAGCTGGCAACGCAAACTGGAAAGCAAGCGAAGCAAGCAAGGAAGCAACGAAAAACTAGCAAGCAAGTCACGCAAAGCTAGCAAGCTAGCAACGTAAAGCTAGCAAGTTACAACGAAATTCTAGCAAGATAGCCACAAAAATCTAGCAAGCTAGCAACGCAAAGCCTACAAGCTAGCAACGCAAACCTGGGAAGCTAGCAAAGAAAAGCTGGCAAGCTAGTACAGCAAAGTTAGCAAGGTAGAAACGCAAAATTAGTAAGCTAGCACGCATATCTAGCAAGCTAGAAACGAAAAATTGCAAGCAACAAAACCCGAAGCAAACAAACAAGCAAGCAACGCAAAGCTAGCAAGCTAGAAACACAAATCTAACAAGCTAGCAACGAAAGCTTGCAAGGAATTAGAGCAAAGCATGTCAGCAAGCAAGCAAAGAAAAGCTAGCAAACTAGCCACGCAAATCTAGCAAGATAGCAACGCAAATTTAGCAAGCTAGATACGCAAAACCTGCAAGCAAGCAATGCAATTCTGGCAAGCTAGCAAAGCAAAGCTAGCAAACTAGCAACGCAAAGCTAACAAGTTACCAAAGAAAAGCTAGCAAGCTGGAAAAGGAGAGGAAGCAAGGTAGCAAAGCAAAGCAAGCAAGCTAGCAAAGCAATGCAAGCAAGCTAGCAACGCATAGCTAACAAGCTAGCAACGCAAATCTACATAGCTAGCAACGCAAAGATAGCAAGCTAGCAACGCAAATGTAGCAAGAGAGCAACGCAAAGCTAGTAAGATAACTACGCAAATCTAGAAAATTAGGAAGCTAGTAACTCAAAGCTAGCAAGCTAGCAACGAAACTAACTAGCAAGAAAAGCAAAGCAAGCAAGCAACGCAAAGCTAGCAAGCTAGCAACGTAAAGCTAGCAAGGTAGTAACGCTAAACTAGCAAGCTAGCCATGGAAATCTAGCAAGCTAACAACGCAAAGCTGGCAAGCTAGCAACTCAAACCTGGCAAGCTGGAATCGCAAAGCTAGCAAGTTAGCAACAAAAAGCTAGCAAAGTTGTAACGCAAAACTAATAAGCTAGCCACGCATATCTAGCAAGCTAACAACGCAAAGCTGGCAAGCTAGCAACGCTAGGCTGGCAAGCTAGCAACCGAAGCTGGCAAGCTAGCAACGCAAAGATAGCAATCAACAACGAATATTTAGCAAGAATGCAACGGAAATCTAGCAACATAGAAACGCAAAGCTAGCAAGCTAGCAACATAAATCTGTCAAGCTAGCAAGCTAGAAATGCAAAGCTAGCAAGCTAACTACTCAATTCCAGCAAGCTAACAACGTAAACCTAGCAAGCTAGCAACGCAAGCTAGCAAGGTAACAACACAAACCTAGCAAGATAGCAACGCAAATCTAGCAAGCTAGCAAGCTAGCAACGCAAAGGTAGCAAGGTAGCAATGCAAAGGTAGCAAGCTACCAACGAAAAGCTAACAAACTAGAACGCATGTCTAGCAAGATAGCAAGATAGCAACGGAAAGTTAGCAAGCTAGCAAAGCAAACCTGGCAAGCTAGAAAAGCAAAGCCATAAAGCTAGGAAAAGCAAAGATGGCAAGCTAGCAAAGCAAAGCAGGCAATCTAGAAACGCAACGCAGGCAAGCTAGCAACGCAAAGCTGGCAATCTAGTAACGCAAAACTACCAAGCTAGCAACGCAAAACTAGCAAGCTAGCAACGCAAACTAACAAGTTAGCAACGCAAAGCTACCAAGAGAGCAACGGAAAACTAGCAAGCTAGCAACGCATTTCTAGTGTGATAACAACGCAAAGCTAGCAAGTTAGCAACGCAAATTTAGCAATCTAGCAAGCCTGCATCTTAAAGCAAACAAGCTTGCAACGAAAGGTTGCTAGCAAGAAACTCAAAGCATTCAAGCATGCAGGCAACGCAAAGCTAGAAAACTTGCAATGAAAAGCTAGCCAGGTAGTAACGCAAATCTAGCAAGCTAGCCACGCAAATCAAGCAAGCTAACAACGCAAATCTGGCAAGCTAACAAAGCAAAGCTAGCAAGTTAGCAAGGCAAAGCTATCAAGCAAAAATTGAATTCTAGTAAGGTAGCAACCTAAAGCTAGCAAACTAGACACACAATTCTAGCAAGCTAGCAACGCACAGCTGGCAAGCTAGAAAAGCAAACCTGGCAAGAAAGCAACGCAAACCTGGCAAGCTAGCAAAGCAAAGCTAGCAAGCTAGCAACGCTAAGCTAGCAATCTAGCAACGCAAACCTAGCATGATAGCCAAACATATCTAGCAAGCTAGCAAGCTAGCAACGGAAAGATATCAAGCTAGCAACGAAAAGCTGGCAAGCTAGTAACGCAAAGCTAGCAAGCTAGCAACGCAAACCTGGCAAGATAAGAACGCAAAGATACAATTCAAAAAAAAAAAGGCAAGCTAGCTACGCAATGCTGGCAAGCTAGCAACGCAAACCTGGCAAGATAAGAACGCAAAGCTGCAATTCAAAAAGAAAAGAGGCAAGCTAGCTACGCAATGCTGGCAAGCTAGCAACGCAAATTAAGCAAGATAAGAACGCATATCTAGCAAGCTAGCAAGCTAGAAACGCAAAGTTAAATAGCTAACAAGGAGAAGCTAGCAAGCTACCAACGTAAATCTAGCAATCTTGCAATCTAGCAACGCAAATTTAGCCAGATAACAACTCAAAGCTAGCAAGCTAACAACGTAGAGTTATCAGGCTAGCAACGCAAAGCTATCAAGGTAGCAAAGCAATGCTAGCAAGCTAGGAACGCAAATCTAGCAATGTAGCTAGCTGGCAACGCAAAGGTAGCAAGATAGCAACGCAAACAAGCAAGCTAGCAAAGCAAAGCTAGCAAGCTACCAAAGCAAAGCTGGCAAGCTAGCAATGCAAAGCTGGCAATTTAGCAACGCACAGCTGGCAAGCAAGCAACTCAAAACAAGCAAGCTAACAACGCAAAGCTAGCAAGTTAGGAACGCAATTTTTGAAGCTAGCAACGCAAAGCTAGCAAGCTAGCAACGCAAATCTAGGAACCTAGCAAGCTAGCAACGAAAAGTTAGCAAGCTAGAAACGCAAATCTAGCAAAATAACAACGCAAATCTAGCAAGATTGCAAGCAAGATATGTAAAGAAAGCAAGCAAGCAATTCAAAGCTATCAAGATAGCAACGCAAAGCTTGCAATTTAACAACCCAAGATAGGAAGCTAGCATCGCAAAGCTAGCATGCTAACAACGCAAAGCTAGCAAGTTAGGAAAGTAATGTTAGCAAGTTTGCAACGCAAACCTGGCAAGCTTGCAACGTACAGTTGGGAAGCTAGCAACGAAAAGCTGGCAAGATAGCAACGCAAAGCCAACAATGTAGCAAGCTAGCAGCGGAAATCTAGCAACGAAATGCTAGCACGTTAGCAACGCAAACCTAGCAAGCTAGCAACGCAAAGCTAGCAGGATAGCAACGCAAAGCTAACAAGATAGCAACACAAAGAGAGCACGCTATCATTACATAGCTAGCAAGATAGAAACAAAGCTAGCAAGGTAGCAAATCAAAGCTACTAAGCTGGCAACGCAAAGCTAGCAAACTAGCAACGCAAAGCTTGGATGTTAGCAACTCAAAGCTAGCATGCTAATAACGCAAAGATAGCAAGTTAGGAAACCAAAGCTAGCAAGCTAGAAACGGAAAGTTAGGAAGCTAGCAACTCAAAGTTATTAAGCTAGAAACGCAAAGCTAGCAAGCAAGAAACGTAAAGCAAGCAAGCAACAAAGCAAGAAAGCAAAGTAAAGCAAAGCTAGCTTAATAGCAACGCATTGAAAACAAGCTAGGAAAACAAAGATATCAAGCTAGAAACATATATCTAGCAAGCTAGCAAAGCAAAGCTAACAAGCTAGCAACGGTAATGCTAGTAAGCTATCAACGCAAAGCTAGCAAGGTAGCAACGCAAAGCTAGCAAGCTAGCAACTCAAAACTATCAAGATATGAAATCAAACTAGCAAGTTAGAAACGCAAATTTAGCAAGATAAAACGCAAACCTGGCTAGTTAGCAAGGCAAATCTGAAAAGCTAGCCAAGCACACTTGGCAAGCTAGAAACGCAAAGCTAGCAAGCTTGCTACGCAATGCTGGCAAGCTAAGAAAGCAATGCTAGCAAGCTAGCAACGCATAGCTAGCTAGCTAGCAAGCTAACAACGGAAAGTTAGCGAACTAGCAAAGCAAAGCTAGCAAGCTAGCAACGCAAAGCTAGCAAGGTAACAACGCAAATCTAGCAAGTTGGCAAGCTAGCAACTCAAAGATAGGAAGCTAGAAACGCAAAACTAGCGAGCTAGCGACGCAAAGCTAGCAAGATTGCAACGTAAAACTAGCAAGCTAGTAACAAAAAATTAGATAGCTAGCATTGCAACCTAGCAATCTTGAACGCAAGGCTAGCAAAGTAGAAACCAAAGCTACCAAGAGAGCAACGCAAAATTAGCAAGCTAGCAACGCATAGCTAGCAAGCTAGCAAGTTAGCGACGCAAAGATAGTAAGCTAGCAACGCAAAGCTAGAATGATAGCAACGCAAATCCAGCAAACTAGCAAGCTAGCAACGCAAAGCTAGCTAGATAAAAACACAAAGCTAGAAAGATAGCAACGCAAATCTAGCAAGCTAGAAAGCTAGAAAAGCAAAGCTATCAGGCTATCAACACTAAGTTAGGAATTTACCAAAGCAAAGCTAGCAAGCTAGCAACGCAAAGATAACAAGATAGCCAACCAAAGCTAGCAAGCTAGAGACGCAAAGTTAGCAAGTTAGCAACTCAAAGCTCGCAAAATAGCAACGCAAATCTAGCAAGAAATAAACGGAAAGCAAGCAAGTAAGGAAGCAAGCAAGCAAAGCGGAGCTAGCAAAATAGGAACGGAATGAAAGAAACTAGCAACACAAAAAAGCAAGCTAGCAACGGAAATCTAGCAAGCTAGCAACGGGAAGCTAGCAATCTAACAACGGAATCCTAGTAAGCTATCAAGGCAAACCAACAAGCTTGCAACCATAAGCTAGCAAGCTAGCAAAGCAAAACAAGCAAGCTATTAACTCAAAGCTAAGAAGATAGCAACGCAAATTTACCAAGCTAGAACGCAAAGATTACAAGCTAGCAACGCAAATCTGGAAAGATAGCAAAGCACACCTTACAAGCTAGCAACGCATAGCTGGCACGCTATAAAAGCAAACCTGGCAAGCTAGCGAAGCAAAGCTAGCATGCTAGCAACGCAAACCTAGCTAGATACCAACGCAAATCTAGGAAGCTAGCAACGCAAAGCTAGCAAGATAGGAACGCAATGCTAGCAAGCTAGCAACGCAAAGAGAGCAAGCTAGCATCGCATAGCTAGCCAGCTAGGAACGCAAAACTAGCAAGAAAAATACGTAAAGCAAGCAAGAAAGAAAGCAATTTAGAAACGCAAAGCTGTCAAAATAGCAACGCAAAACTAGCAAGATAACAACGCAAAAATAGCAAGCTAGCATCGCATAGCTAGCAAGCTAGCAACGCAAAGCTAGCAAGCTAGCAACGGAAAGCTAGCAAGACACCAACGCAAAATTTCAAGCTAGCAATCAAAGTTAGCAAGCTAGAAACGAAAAGCTGGCAAGGTAGCAACGCACAGCTGGCAACCTAGCAACACAAAGCCAACAAGCTAGCAACCAAAAGCTAGAAAGCTAGCAAGATAAAAAGGAAAGCTAGCAACAAAAAGCTAGCAAGATAGCAACACAAAGCTAGCAAAATAGCAACGCAAACCTAGCAATTTAGCAACGCAAAGCTAGCAAGCTAGGAACGCAAATTTAGGAAGCTAGCAACGCAAAGCTAGCAAGAGAGCATCGCAAAGTTAGCAAGCTAGCAACGCAAAGAAAGCAAGCTAGCAACGCTCAGCTGGATAGCTAGAATCGCAAAGCTGGCAAGCTAGCAACGAAAAGCCGGCAAGCTATCAAAGAAAAGCTAGCAAGCTAGCAAAGAAAAGCTAGCAAGCTAGCAACAAAAGATAGCAAGCTTGCAACAGAAAGCTAGCAACGCAAAGCTAGGAAGTTAGCGACGAAAAGCTAGATAGCTAGTAACGCAAACATAGAAAGCTAGCAACGCAGAACTTGTAAGATAGCAACGCAAAACTAGTTAGCTAGCAACGCAAATCTAGCCATTTAGCAACATAGCAACGCTAAGCTTGCAAGCGAGCAAAGCAAAGTTAGCATGCTAGCAGCGGAAAGCTAGCAAGTTAGCAACCCCAAGCTAGCAAGCTAGTAACGCAAAGCTAGCTAGCTAGCAACGCAAAGCTAGCAAGCCAGCAAAGCTAACTACAAAGATAACAACGCAAAGCTAGCAAGCAAGAAACGGAAAGCTAGCAAGCTATATACGGATAGCTAGCAAGCTAGCAACGCAAAGCTAGCAAGCAAAAAAAGGCAAAGGAAGCAATCAAGCAAGTATGCAGATCATATCTATCAAGATAGCAACGCAAAAATAACAAGATAGCAACGCAAATCTAGAAAGATTCAACGCAATGCTAGCAAGCTACCATCTCAAATTTAGCAAGCAAAATACCAAAGCAAGCAAGCAAGCAAGCTAGCAACGCAAACCTAGAAAGCTACAAACGCGAAGCTAGTAATATAGCAACGCAAATCTAGCAAGCTATATAGCTAGCAAGCGAGGAATGCAAAGCTAGCAAGACCGAAACGCCAAGTTAGAAATATAGCAAAATCCAATCTAGCAATCTAGCAAGGCAAAGCTAGCAAGCTAGCAACGCCAAGCTAGGAAGTTTGCAACGAAAGCTAGCAAGCTAGCAAAGGAAATCTAGAAACTCAAACCTAGCAAATTAGCAACTAAAAGTTAGCAAGCTAGAAACGCAAAATTAGCAAGCTAGCAACGCAAAGCTAGGAAGCTATCAACGCTAAGCTAGCAAGCAAGAAAGGCAAAGCTAGCAAGCTAGCAATGCAAAGAGAGAAAGCTAGCATTCCAAAGCTAGCATGATCGAAATCCAAATTACCAAGCTTGCAACGCAAAGTTCCAATCTAGCAGCGCAAAGCAAGCAAGATATCAACGCAAAGATAGCAAGCAAGCAACGCAAATAGAGCAAGATAGCATTGCAAACATAGCAAGCTAGCTACATAGCAAAGCATAGCTAGCTAGCTAGCAACTCAAATCTATGAAGCTAGCAAGTTACCAACGCAAATCTAGCAAGCTAACAAGGAAAGGGTGGCAAGCTAGCAAACAAATCTAGCAAGCTAGCAATGCAAAGATTGCAAGCTAGCAACGCAAATATAGGTAGCTAGAACGCAAAGCTAGCAAGCTAGCAAAGAAAAGATACCAAGCTAGCAAAGCAAAACTAACAAGCTAGCAACGCAAAGCTAGCAAGGTAGCAACGCAAAGCTAGGAACTTAGCGACGCAAAGGTAGATAGCTAATAACGAATGTATCAAGTTGCAACGCATAACTTGTAAGATTGCAACGCAAAACTAGCAAGCTGGCAACGCCCATGTAGCCCTCTAGCAAGCTAGCAACGCTAAGCTAGCAAGCGAGCAACTCAAAGCTAGAATGTTAAAAGCGGAATGCTAGCAAGCTAACAACTCCAAGCTAGCAAGCTAGCAACGAAAACTAGCAAGCAAGCAACGCAAACTACAAAGATAACGCAAAACTAGCAAGCTAGCAACGCAAATTTACCAAGATAGCAACGGAAAGCTAGCAAGCTAGCAACGGAAAGCTAGCAAGCTAGTAACACAAAGGTAGTAAGCAAGAAACGCAAAGCAAGCAAGCAAGTAAGCATAGCATATGTATCAAGATAGCAACGCAAAAATAGCAAGCTAGCAACGCAAATCTTGAAAAATAGCAACGCAAAACTAGGAAGCTAGCAACGGAAAGCTAGCAATTTTTCAACGCAAAGCTAGCAAGCTAGCAACGCAAAACAAGAAAGCTAGCAACGCTAAGCTATCAAGCTAGCAACACAAAATTAGAAGCTAGCAACGGAATGCTAGTAAGCTATCAATGCAAAGCTAGCAAGGCAGCAACGCAAAGCTAGCAAGCTAGCAACTCAAAACTATCAAGATATGAAATCAAATCTAGCAAGCTAGAAACGCAAATTTAGCAAGATAAAATGCAAAACTGGCAAGTTAGCAAGGCAAATCTGAAAAGCTAGCCAAGTACACATGGCAAGCTAGAAACGCAAAGCTGGCAAGCTAGCAACGCAAAGCTGGCAAGCTAGCAAAGAAAAACTAGCAAGCTAGCAAAGCAAACCTAGTAAGTTCGCAACGCAAATCCAGCAAGCTAACAAACGAAAGGTTGCAAGCAAGAAACGCAAAGCAAACAAGCAAACAACGAAAAGCTAGCAAGCTAGAAAAGCAAAGCTAGCAAGCTAGCAACGCAAAACTGGCAAGGTAGCAACTCAAAGCTGGCATGCCAACCACGCAAATCTAGCAAGCTAGCAACGCAAAGCTGGCAAGTTAGCAACGCAAAACTGGCGAGCTAGCAACGCAAAGCTAGCAATCTAGCAACGCAAAGCAAGGAAGTTAGCAACGCAATGCTAGCAAGCTAATTACGCAAAGCTAGAAAGTTAACAAACCAAAACTAGCAAGCAAGAAACGCAAAGTTAGCAAGCTAATAACTCAAAGCTAGTAAGTTAGCAACGAAAAGCTAGCAAGCAAGTAACTCAATGCAAGCAAGCAAGAAAGCAACAAGCAAAGCAAAGCTAGGAAGATAGCAACGCAATGAAAACAATCTAGCAAGGCAAAAATAGCATGCTAGCAACGGAAATCTAGCAAGTTAACAACGCAAAGCTAGCAAGCTAGGTACGGAAAGCTAGTAAGCTAACAACGCAAAGCCAGCAAGCTAGCAACGCAAAAATAGCAAGCTATTAAATCAAAGTTAGCAAGCTAGCAACGCAAAGTTTGCAAGTGATAATGGAAAGCTGGCATGCTAGCAACGCAATTCTGAAAAGCTAGCAAAGCACACCTGGCAAGCCTGTAACGCAAAGCTAGCAAGTTAGCAACGCAAAGCTACCAAGGTAGCAACAGAAAGCGAGCAAGCTAGCAAAGGAAAGCTGGAAAGCTAGAAACGCAAACAGGCAAGCTAGCAACACAAAGCTGGCAAGTTAGCAACGCAAGGCTGGCAAGATAGCAACGCAAAGCTTGCATGAGAGCAACGCATATCTATCAAGCTAGCAAGCTAAGAACGGAAAGCTAACAATCTAGCAACGCAAAGCTAGCAAGCTACCAACGCAATGCTGGCAAGATAACAAAGCAAAGCTAGCAAGCTAGCAACGCATAGCTAGCGAGCTAGCAATCTAACAACGGAAATTTAGCAAACTAGCAAAGCAAAGCTAGCAAGCTAGCAACGCAAAGCTAGCAAGCTTACAACGCAAATCTAGCAAGCTAGCAAGCTAGCAACTCAAAGATAGCAAGCAAGAAAAGCAAAACTTGCGAGCTAGCGACGCAAATCTAGCAAGCTAGATTCGCAAAGCTGGCAAGATAGCAACGTATAACTAGCAAGCTAGTAACGCAAAATTAGCTAGCTAGCATTGCAACCTAGCAAGCTAGAACGCAAGGCTAGCAAAGTTGAAACCAAAGCTACCAAGAGAGCAACGCAAAATTGGCAAGCTAGCAACACAAAGCCAGCAAGCTAGCAAGTTAACAACGCAAAGATAGCAAGCTAGCAACGCAAAGCTAGAATGATAGCAACGCAAATTCAGCAAACTAGCAAGCTAGCAAAACAAAGCTAGCAAGCTAGAAACGCAAAGCTAGAGAGATAGCAACGCAAATCTAGCAAGGTAGAAAGCTAGGAAAGCAAAGCTAACAGGCTATCAACGCTAAGATAGGAATTTACCAAAGCAAAGCTAGCAAGCAAGCAACGCAAAGCTAACAAGATAGCAAACCAAATCTAGCAAGCTAGAGACGCAAATTTAGAAAGTTAGCAACTCAAATCTCGTAAAATATCAACGCAAATCTAGCAAGAAATAAACGCAAAGCAAGCAAGTAAGAAAGCAAGCAAAGCAGAGCTAGCAAAATAGCAACGGAATGAAAACAAGCTAGCAACGGAAATCTAGCAAGCTAGCAACGCGAAGCTAGCAATCTAACAACGGAATGCTAGTAAGCTATCAACGCAAAGCAACAAGCTAGCAACGATAAGCTAGCAAGCTAGCAACGCAAAAGAAGCAAGCTATTAACTCAATGCTAAGAAGCTAGCAAACGCAAACTTACCAAGCCAGAACGCAAAGATAGCAAGCTAGCAACGCAAATCTGGAAAGATAGCAAAGCAAACCTTACAAGCTAGCAACGCACAGCGGGCAAGCTAGAAAAGCAAACCTGGCAAGCTAGCGAAGCGAAGCTAGCCAGCTAGCAACGCAAACCAAGCTAGCTAGCAACGCAAATCTAGGAAGCTAGCAACGCAAAGCTAGCAAGATAGGAACGCAATGCTAGCAAGCTAGCAACGCAAAGAGAGCAAGCTAGCATCGCATAGCTAGCCAGNGCAAGTAAGATACGGAAAGCAAGCAAGCAAGAAAGCAAGTTTGAAACGCAAAGCTGTCAA
>NW_019737445.1:0-962 GCF_002891405.2 Cryptotermes secundus
AAGCAATAAACGCAAAGCAAGCAAGCAAGCAAGCAACGCAAAGACGGCAAGCTAGCAACGAATGCTTGCAAGCAATCAACGCAAAGCAAGCAACAAAATTTAGCAAGCTAGCAACGCAAAACTACCAAGCTAGCAACGCAAAGCTAGCAAGCTAGCAACTGAAAGCTAGCAAGGTAGCAACGTAAAAATAGAAAGCTAGCCACGGAAATCTAGCAAGCTTGTTACGAAAAGCTGGCAAGCTAGAAGCGCAAACCAAGCAAGCTAGCAACGCACTGATTGCAAGCTAGCAACGCAAAGCTACCAAGCTAGCAACGCGAAGCTACCAAGCTAGGAGCGCAAACCTAGCAAGCTAGCAACGCACTGATTGCAAGCTAGCAACGCAAAGCTAGCAAGATAGAAACGCAAAGCTATAAAGCTAGCAAAGTATATATATCACTCTAGCTAGCTAGCAACGGAAAGCTAGCTACCTAGCAACGCGAAGCTAGGATGCTAACAACTCCTAGCTAGCAATGTAGCAAATCAAACCAATCAAGCTGGGAACGCAAAACTAGCAAGCTAGCAAAGCAAAGCAAGCAAGCTAGCAAAGCAATGCTAACAAGCTATCAACGCAAAGGTAGCAAGCTAGCAACGCAAAGTTAGAAAGAGAGCAACTCAGAGCTAGCAAGTTAATAACGCAAATCTAGCAATCTAGCAAGCTAGATACTCAAAGCTAGTAAGGTAGTAACGCCAAGCCAGCAAGGTATAAACGCATAGCTAGCAAAATAGCAACGAAAACTAGCAAGCAATAAACGCAAAGCAAGCTAGCAACGAAATAATGGCAAGATAATTACGCATATCTAGCAAGCTAGCAAAGAATACTAGCAAGCTTGTAACGCTAAAATAGCAAGCTAGCAACACAAAGATAGCAAGCTTGCAAAGCAAAGTTAGCAAGCTAGAAACGCAAAGCTAGCATAGCAGCAACG
>NW_019737446.1:0-505 GCF_002891405.2 Cryptotermes secundus
CAACGGAAAGCTAGCAAGGTAGCAACGCAAAGCTAGCAAACTAGCTAGCAAATCAAGCAAGTTAGCAACGCAAAGCTGGCAAGCTAGCAACGCACACTGGCAAGCTAGCAACGCACACTGGCAAGCTAGCAACGCACACTGGCAAGCTAGCAACGCACACTGGCAAGCTAGCAACGCACACTGGCAAGCTAGCAACGCACACTGGCAAGCTAGCAACGCACACTGGCAAGCTAGCAACGCACACTGGCAAGCTAGCAACGCACACTGGCAAGCTAGCAACGCACACTGGCAAGCTAGCAACGCACACTGGCAAGCTAGCAACGCAAAGCTAGCAAGCTAGCAACGGAAAGCTAGCAAGGTAGCAACGCAAAAGTAGCTAGGTAGCACCTCAAATCTCGAAAGCTAGAAACGACAAGCTAGAAATTTAGCAACGCAAACCTATCAGGCTGGCAACGCAAAACTAGCAAGCTAGCAACGCAAAGATACCATGCTAGCAAATCAAATC
>NW_019737447.1:0-837 GCF_002891405.2 Cryptotermes secundus
TAACAGTGTGAAATGTGTAGAGTATGTGTTATAGGATGAAGAATTATGGCAAGTTATTTCTAAATTAGATGTATATTTCGGTGTGATAGACAAAGGATTGCATTCTTGCCATCTACGCTTACAGGCTGAGGTGTGGTAGCGTGTAGTATAGGGGATCAGGAATTATCTTCTTTCCATCTATTAAACTACTTAGAGAATGACATTGTTAACACGATTGCACGAGTTGTTACAGCTGACAGTCTTGAAATGGTGTTTTATAGTTTAGTATAGAACATATATAGCGATGTGTTCTTTTTTGTTTATGTTGAATGATATATTGTTAGGTTCAGATCGTAATCAGTGATTTCCCTATCTACTATTTGAGCACTAGTATTGTGGGGTGGATACCTTTCATATAAAGTATACGTATGTCCCTGACATGTCGAAACCATAATAAAGTTTGTAACGGCAGCAACCACCGCCAGGTCCCTCAACCAGACCCCCTTCTTTCCTTTTCTCCCTCTCCACATGCCCTACGCTTGCGCCCTTCATCCTTTCACCAGGGACTGAGAGGCTCGTCTGGACACTGGAGGGCCATTCTGCTGCACGCCGGGGAAGATTCTGGTCTCGACCCCAAATTATTTTTTGGAATTTTGGTTTACTAAATTAACGGCGGAGTTGGTGGACGCTTGTACGTTGTGCCGTCCTTATCTGGGGCAGTTTGTATTTTTTTTAATCAATTATATTATTATATTCATTTGGTGTCTGTACTGTTAATATAGTTTCCTATCCCAAACTACTTTTCGGTCCTTTGGTTTTGGTACGTTTCAAAAAGTGGTAGCAGAGCGTGGTTTGGGG
>NW_019737448.1:0-433 GCF_002891405.2 Cryptotermes secundus
TTTCAGAATCCAGTCTCCAAAATGTTGTTTTGAAAAAGAAACAGGGCTATTTTTTAAAAAATAGACAAGACAATGGATAATGTCCAAAAACATAATACTTGTAGCAATATACCATAATTACAAATTTCTAGATCTTATTTGAGTTTCACATAACTTCACTCAAAACCTTCTGGAGGGGCATGAGCTAAGTGATATAAAACTCAGTTCAAAAACAGAAAACACACAACGGAGTAAGAACCTCTGCAGTACAAGAGATCAGGTTGCAACATTATTTATCGGGAGAAAGTTTCTCACNCTGTAAAGTATGAACATTTCATTTACATCAATTTAACATCCACTTACTGAAAGGCAATGGACATTTGATCTATCACATACATAGAATACTTGAGTTTAGGAAAGCTGATGGTGAGTAAACTTGAAAGAAAATTCTGTT
>NW_019737449.1:0-239 GCF_002891405.2 Cryptotermes secundus
TTTTGTCCATTTCCTTGAAGGATTATGTCCAGTTGTTCTAAAATATGTTTTGATATGCCATCTACAGTTTGATTTTCTGGAATAAAGAATCCCCCAAAACTCTCAAATATTTCTCCATTCAATACGTACCGTAGAACAAGGACCATTTGAGTGTGTTCCGAAACATCTGTTATGTCATCAGCCAAAGGAAGCCTTCCTAATTTCCGTCCTTATCTCCTCCTGGTATATTTGTAGCAGGC
>NW_019737449.1:615-16158 GCF_002891405.2 Cryptotermes secundus
GCAAGGCCATGGTTAAAGTTTTCTGTTAAATAAAAGAACCGAAAAAAAATGAATCAAATAGAATAGCTGGAAGCAGGATAATAATCTAATTCTACAATTAACTCACATTCAAGAATATGGTACACGGTTTTTAAGCACAACATGCGCGGAGTAAAAAAAAAACTACCTTCCACCAGCACGCCAGGGTCGGCACTGCAGGAACGACAGTGCTCTCTCTCTCCCTTGCAGCCTCGCGTGCAGCTTCCTATGTACACATGCGCACAACAGACATCAGTCAACAAACACCTCGCCGCTGGAACTGTGAAGCGCACAGTTCCATACAAAGATTTGGCTACTGACATTAAGCTTAAGGATTATATATTGTATTGTACAAGTATAAAGAAAGAATTAAAGAAAAAAGGACTCATTATATAAATGTTATCAATAATATCAAGTGGAAATTGGGAGTGCTGCAGTTCCACAGTGCCTATACGTGGGCCGCCCCTGTTCAGTTGACTACACAGCATTATATCCCAGAAGATAGAACTCTTAATAACCACTGCTCATTCCTACATATGTAAGAATGTTGGCAATGTGAGATCACACGTTGGCTTAGTTGATAGAAAAGAATGCCCACACGAAATTCCCCACTTCATCTGTCACTTTGAGAATAAAAGGCACAAGAATTGTGTTGTGTGCAGCAATTAAAAAGTCAAGGGGGCCAGGAGGTAAGCATACCTGTATTTTTACCATGAGATGTGCACAAATGAACAGCCGTGTGGCCAGGTGAATATTTCAAATGATACTAAGTGGTTCAAATATGACCGGGACTGATTTAAAAAAAAAAACATAATTGCCAAACACTTACTTGCACATGTCAGTCTTTAACATACTCCCCTCTGGAGTCAACACATTTTTTCCAACTTTCTGGAAGCATCCTGATGCCCCCCCCCCCAAAAAAGACTTGTGGTTGGCGGCGTATCCACTCCCGAACAGTCTGGATGACGGCGTCGTTGTCCACAAACCACATGCCTTGCAAGTCTGATTTGAGTCTTCCGAACAGGTAGAAATCACTTGGGGCCAAATCGGGACTGTACAGCAGATGTGTCAGAAGGTTCTGTTTCAATTTCTGAAGGGTTTCCATTTTTGTTTTGGCCGTATGGGGGCTTGCATTGTTTGAAGGAAGGCTACCCGCTTTCCACCTGTCTTCCGCTTGGATCGGATCTTACTCCAAGTTCCTTGATAGTAATGCGCCTATTCTCACGAATAAGCACATCTGCATGATCAGTGTTCGGCTCGGTGATGGATGTTCGCGGCCAACGATCATGCGGTTCATTCTCCACACGCTCTCTGCCCTCTCTGAAGCACTTACACCACTCAGACACATGGGTCCGTGAGAGACACACTTCCCCATACTGTTGTTGGAGTCTGTGGTGAATTTCAGTGGACTGGACGTTTTCTCCAACGAGGAATTTGATCACAATGCGTTGTTCCACGCTCCGCAGTAGCTTCTGTTCTCTCATCACTCTAGCAACTTCCAGACAGGACTGAACAGGTTGTAACCCTAACAGGAGGGAGGGTGGAGGTTGTGGCTTCAGTCTCGCAAGGACACACAGCTGCTGTGAAGTGCGGCTTGTTTACAAAAAAATCAGTCCCGGTCATATTTGAACCACCTTGTATTATACTTTGGTGGAATTAAAAAGTTGTAGCTTGTGCCAGTACCTGTTAGAAATTCTCCAGTTTTATATACATTGTACCAAAACAATGAAGAACTGTAGATTTAGTGGCAGCCATGACAGTAAAGAAGGGAAGATGCATATTCTTTGTGTTACAGTAGAAGTGGACGTAAGTGCACCAAATAACCCACCATACCCCTCAGCAACCCTAATGTCACATAACCTCTTTCGAGCTGATAACCATAGTATCTAAGTTTCTATATTTATGACATGAACATGCACATTTGCCAGTGTTGGATTTTAAATCTCCTACATGTCTGGGCTGCAGAAAATGTTACAGCTGATAGAAGTTAACTTGTGTGAGAATGAGGGAGGTCTTGCAATAATTAATCATTTAGGTTACAGTTATGTCTTCTGAAAACTAATAAAGGAAGTCATGGCTGTTGTCACCTAAAACAGGATTTATTTACATCAAATCATTACACTTTTTTTGGATTTTCTCATAACCACATTTAAGTTCAGACTCTGTTCAATTTATCATGGATAATATTGAATTTCATGGTCTTGTCATTATTTTTAAAAATTAATGCCATTGGATTTTTGTGCCTAGAAAGAAGCAGCAAAAATTTAATATTTAGTTTATTAAAATACATGTTTAATCCCCAAAACTCTGTTATGAAGGACATGGAAACAAAAATGAAGACTACAGTCTTCTGGGATGTGTAGTTTTGCAGGTCATTACTAGGGACCTGATTTTAATGTAAATGTATATTTCTTTCTTGCAACCAGAAAGTATGCTCGTTTGGATATATGTATGAATTACTTCATTTCTTAAATTTTGGAGATGGTTTGATGGTGCATATAAATGCACATCTTGCCTGTTTTATGAATAAGCATCACATTTTCAAAGATCTCTATTGATACTGCATATTTCCTTTTTAAAATGTTTATCATATATATTTTTTAATTTTATGTTCAAATTTTCAATCATGGTTGTGTGTATACAATTTTTCTTTTCCACATTAGAATATGTTGTATATTTGACTCAACATTTTGTCGTGATTCATGTTTCTGATGCGATACCCAGGACGGGACTTCACCGATCCCTCTACTCGTAACTTGCCTCATCCGCGTACCATCAAAGTGGCCGCGAAAAGATTAGTTGGAAGCGTTCACATGTAGCCACCATCAACGTAATACTGTTCAACCGATAAGGGACTTCACTTATTTATTTCTGAAGTCTCCATGAGGTTCGTTATGCTTCTTCATTTGAAGCTGGGGCCATTCACATTAGTGGTGACTAGTCTGTATGTTTAGCTTTCTGTAGTCATGCCGAAAGTGAAAGTAAGTCAGAAAACTAAATTACAGCTGTATCAGTGGGAGTTCAAAGGAGAGATGATAAGTACGGATAACGAAATTCTTTATTGCCGAGTGTGTGAGAAAACAGTTGGTTGTGAAAAACGCTTTCAAGTGCTTCAGCATTTGAACACTAATATACACAAAGAGAATATTAAAATTCAATCCACAAAAAGTGCTCCTGTTCAAAAATTTCTTAGTGAATTTCTTTGATTTATGCGAAGCCTTTTTAGCGGCAGATATTCCGCTGTGGAAACTAACCAGTCCTACTCTGAGAAACTTCATAGAGAAGTATACACAGTGCAAAGTGCCGGATGAATTTACTGTGCACAGAAATTACGTGAAGCAGTGTTACGATCTTACAATTGAAAGCATTAGAGATAAGATTCAAGATAATTTTGTGTGGGTATCAATCGACGAAACACAAGATTGTGAGGGACGGTTTATTGCAAATTGTATAGTTGGCTCCCTTAATAAGAATGAACAATCTACCCCATATCTCCTTGTGGTAGAGCAATTTGAAACCGCGAATAGCTCCGCAGTTTCCAAATTTTTTATCAATTCCATGAATTTACTATGGCCAAATGGCATTCAGTATGAGCATGCATTGCTCTTTGTGACTGATGCCACAAGTTATATGATGAAAGCCGGTACTGCTCTTAAAGTTATATTTCCAAATTTGACACATTTGACTTGCCTTGCCCATGGGTTGCACCATGTTGCAGAAACAATTCGTCCAAATTTTCCGCTTGTTGACAAGTTGGTGTCTTCTGCGAAGAAGGTATTTGTTAAAGCGCCATACAGGAAAGAAGCCTTTAAAGCAGTAACATCGAGCATTCCACTTCCGCCAGAACCAATTTTAACGCGCTGGGGCATGTGGCTGCGAGTTACACCGAACATTTGGAAACAGTTAGGAATGTCGTGAATACATTTGATCCCAAAACTGCAGCATCAATTCAAATTGCCTAAGATGTACTAAAAAACGCAGAACTAGAAACTAATATTTCCTATATATCTGCTCACTTCTCTCATCTTCCATCTGTCATTTCCTCACTGGAGGCAAGCAATAACAATACTACTTTGTATCAGTCGTTAAGTGTGTTCAAAACCACTGTTTCCAAATTGAATTTGGCTCCTGGAAGAGTTGGTGAAGTAGTAAAGGAAAACGAAAAACAGCATTCTTTCAAAAAATCCAGGATATGAACAAATTTGTTGAAATTGAAGAAATTTTAGCCACTAAACGTACTGAACTGCCAAGTAAAAAGTCACTAACAGTGGAGCAAATAGCGGCTTTTGTACATGTGCCCCTAAGTTCCTTTGAGGTGGAAAGAAGTTTTAATCGCTATAAGGACATCTTACGAGACAATAGGAGGCGACTATGGGAAACCTAAAACATTTAATAACTGTGAACTGCAACAGAAGAGAAGTTGAAAGTTCGGAGAGCTAAATGTGAGTACCATTGTTTTTTTAAATTTGTAATGAAATATGTTGGCTTTGTTGTATGATTTGTATTTAAGAATAGCTTTTTATTGCAAGTGAATCATTCAGTGATTACATAAAATGAACTTAAACATTGATTTGTTGGTCTTAAAATAATGTAAAATCAATTTTAATATTTGGTATAAATTTTTATATGCATATTTCAGAAGTTATTCATGCATAAATGCATACATATTTAAAGGATTATTAGGGCATAAAAATCCGTTCCCTAGTCATTACCAACATTTTGAAGGATTGCTGCTTCCATCTTAACAGAAAAGATTCTTTACCTCAAAGATGGAGCCAACACATTTCTCTGAAATGTTGATATGGTCAGAGATAGTGGCAAAAATTTGAGCTTCATTGAAAACACCCACTTTCCTTGGAGTATAAACACCAAAATACCAACCTGGCAGATTTATCTCTTTGCTAGATGCCAGCAACCATCAGCATGTCCATATGCCCACTTGTACTTGTCCTCTATATGATTATATTGTTTTATATATGACAAGTTATAATGTAGACTTATAAGGGAATTATGAACAGTAATTTTATATTCCACAATATAATCATTTTACCTTTGTGCATAATTTACTAAGGCTCTGGAGGAGCAATACCTGGGCTTATGCTCACATTTTGCTCATGGGTTCCATTACCGTTGTCTTCAACTAAGTCTTTCTGAAGACCACTGCTTGAATGGATGGTTCCACATACTTATCTTATGTCTCCTATGTTGAAGACAGTTTCTGTAAGTTGAACACTGATGTAGTAATTGTCATAGTGACCATTATAGCATAATTGTTATGGGATGTTATGTGTTTTGTGTCTGGGTTTGCCAACCTCGCTGCAGTTTATTGTTGTGTATACAGGTTAGTTTCACTGATGATTGTCTGCATAAAGTCAGGTTATAAAATGTTGGGTACACAGGTAATGGTTGCTCCTAAAATATTTTCACTGCCATGTCTGCAATTTTGTGGGAACCACAAATACAAAGTAGTAGGTGTGTGCACTAGAGGTTGGCTGTGACCTCTTGTAATATCACATGAGCTCTCCTGTTTTTATGTGGACTAAACAGAAGTGCATAATAAATATAAGGATATAGAGAAAAACACTTGGGGTTTGGTAATGTCCAGTGATCTAGGTGCATATCATCCTCAAGCAATTTTTATTCCCTGGTGATGCAAACATTTGTAGTCACATTCAAGGTACCGGTATAAGAAGAAATGTGCTAAATTGATTTGAGTTGATGCTGACAGTATTAAATGAAGTTAATTTCGACTGTGAATATGTTAACAGATTTTATTATAATGCAGAATTATGAAGTAAAGCTTGGAATTTACAAAAATAAGGTACAGGGTGCACCAGAAACACCTAAAGGATTTTTGAAATGAAGTAACTTCTCAAAGCAAAGTGGAAAAATTTATTAACAGATACATTTTCATTTCCATTGAGAATTTGTTTTAAGCATTATTGTTTGAATACTATACCTTCAAGGTGACCTCCTTGTTGTTCATCACACTCTTCCAGTTGAAATGGCACGGCTGCCATAACATGTTGTAGGATTTCTTTTGGGATTCCTTGAATGCATTCCCAAATTTGCTGTTTCAGGTCACCAGTATTAGCAGGAAGTGTCTTGTAAATCTAGCTTTTGATGTAGCCCCAGAGAAAGTAATCTGGTACTGAAAGATTAGGTGAGTGGGTTGGCAAGTTGAAGTCCCTGAAATGAGAAATGAATCTACCTGAAAACTTCTCCCTGAGAACTGCCATGGAAACCCATGCTGAGTGAGAAGTTGCACTGTCTTGTTGAAATAACAATAAATTAAGCTGATGAAGGTTGTTTCGCAGAAATGTTTCCAGCATGGCTGTGTACCACTCAGCTCTGTTTTATTTCATTCCTCCCATCATCAATAAACAGGGACCAGTAATGCCACCAGAAGAAATTGCACACCACACTGTCACATTCACATTATGCAAAAGTCATTGGTGAAGTTTACATGGGTTGTGTGCAGCTCAAAACTGACAGTTTTGTTTATTCACATAACCTGACTTGTGGAAGTGGGCCTTATCTGATGTCAGTAATAATTTCACAGTGTTGCTGCTGTTGTTCATAAAGTCCAAGAATTGATTGCAAAACTGAAGTCAGTTCACCGTGTCCTGTTCACGCAGTTTCTGGGCAACTTGAATTTTGTATGGATGGTAATGTAAATATTTATGCATAGTTCACCAAACTCTGCTGTCCTTCAAAGCAAGTGCAAGAGCTTGCTGCTGAGCTGACCTGTGAGGACTTCACAAACTGGCTTCTCATCCTTACTCCACGTGGTTAGGTTTAGCCACCAAACATGGATGTCCTTGAGGTTTACTGTCCATCACTGATCCTTCTTGATGCCATTTTAATACCCACAACAGCAATTATTGCAGCCAGGTGCATCACTTGTTTCAAACTATAGTCGGAAACACACTTTATAGATGTAATTGACTCTGTTCTGATACACTGTTCCACAGCTGCAATGAGGTGTTGTACTGACCAGCACTCCATTTCTACTTGACCCCAAAGAGCACTCAACAGATATTAGTATGGAAGTGCTGCACCTGTATACGATAATGTTTATGTTTGAAATTGTTTTTAATGTCCTCTTCAGAGTACTATAATTAGTTTTAAATTTCACAGGAGAGGTGCCCTGGTGATATAGGGCGCTACAATGACATTATCCAACATGAGACACTTCGTGTGGCTGTGTGTGGGATGCTGGAGAATGAAACTAGTCTCACCATTCCAGATGCTCTAAGCGAAGTAATGGACAAAACATTTCTTGAATTCTATGACTACTATGACAGCTCAGTCAGAAAGAAACTTCACCTCCATGGACAACATATGCAGGTATTTAGGTTGTAATGATTTCCATCATAGAAAACCTAGAGACACAAATTTTGGAAGTTTGGGCTGAATCTAAAGGCTGGCTGTCTTGACTCTATGTTTGGGTAAGAAGTGTTCATCTATAAGTGATGGGAATTATTCCGCTAGTTTATAGTCACAATGCAGGCTATATTATATATGAACTAAACATTATCCACACACACATGCAGACACAAACACACATGGAAATTGTTAAAAATAGTTCACTGCTATGCCAGGCCCTTATTATACAGGGTGTTTCACGACTTTAGGGCATAACTGCAGGAGGTGAGGTCCTAGGTCTTTGTGATCAAAAAAGTTCATATAATCATGTGTCCGATTTTGGACAGTTACGGAGTTATAACCGTTTTAAACTCAGAATAGAAGGTAACGATTACTGACAATAAATGGAACAAAATAATAAATGGGCGAGCATAATACATGATACATTTAAAGTATTAATGTAAAGTTAATTTCGTGAAATTACCTTTAATTTGAATTTATTGGTGCTTAAAGCTGATTTTCGAAAATGCCACCGCCGCTGCACAGGCTGCCGCTCAGTTGTGAACTGTGCTGGACATACCAACCCACCACGCCTTAGGTAGCTCTCACTTGTTGAGATAACAAGAACGCTCTTTCTGTAGCTGGCTAAAAATAGTGACCTGCCAGCTGACAGACACGGTTCACACGAGGGCGTGTACGGGAATGAAAAAACTGTCATAACTCCGTAACTGTCCAAAATCGAACACATGTTTATATGAACTTTTTTTATCACAAAGACCTAGGAAATCACCTCCTGCAGTTACGCCCTAAAGTCGTGAAACACCCTGTATATGACATCAATATTATCCACACACCTGCAGAGACAGACATGGACATGCAGAGGCCATGAGAACAAATTTTGTTTGCTTTCAGTTTGTTGGACATAATTTCCAAATATACGAGTATTTCATACAGAATTAGTGTCTGTTTATGGTCTTTCTCCATACAATACAATACACTACACCAGGCATGTCAAACTCAACTTGTACAGAGGGCCACCTCAGCCCTATAAATAATAGTCGAGGGCCGCACTTCAAAATAGAAATATACATTTGATTTTGATACAAGGAAATTTAATTCTATTTATTATTTAGGAATAATTTCAATATAATTACTTAAAGTGGAACACTTATACTTTGCCCACAAATCAAACATGTAATTTTACCTTCTATTTCACAACAGAAATAAGCGATTTCCCATTTTTCTTGAAAAGCACGGTGCTCACTTTAAGTAGTTCTTTTTTACTACTTGAATTTTTTGAAAGCGACATTGCCCTTTAAAAGTTACTGTATATATACAAGAAAACTCGTAGTTGATAATTTAATGTTTCATTATAACCTTTATACGTTCATAACAGTGTAACATCAGCACCTGTCGCTGTGTGAAAATGAACTGAATGACAATGTACAAGAGACTACCGGACTAGTAGGAAGGTGTATCTTGTCTCAATGGTCATAAAAGTGAAAGTTTGCTAGCAGCCCATTAGACAGTGACTGGGGGTTGCAAGCTAGTTCTGAAGTTAGAAATCCCTTGCACTTTATGACATAAACACCGTCCCAAGTGCAACAATTTATTGTAGTTCTTTTGTCTTGCCCTCTTCTACACTACATGTTTTGGCCGCAAACGGCCATCATCAGGTGTATGCACTTACGTAACTGTTACACTGCATCTAGTTTAAAATTTAAAATCATAAGTCTTCACAATTGTTCTTTTTGTCGTTACCAACAGGTTTCAATATATCAGAATCTACTTCGCTGATATCTGTCTGCTTTGAGCATTATCTTTGTTGCCTACGCTCGTCAATTTTGATATTATGAACCAGCACTTTTAAAATCTTCAGTTCTAATTAAAAATTCTTTTAAAATTAAAATTCTCAGGGTTACTCGCCCTATGTCTGTAGTGCTGCAGCGGCTACTTCTTGTTTTCAGCACTGTTATTCCATGTAGGCTCCCTGTGTGCGGCCACTGCTTATCTTTACTACGTTTATGTCATATAGCATATAGAGTGCAACAGGATGCTTAAATATAATATTGTCCCTTGCACTTGTCTGTCAGTTGCCACCCTCCTTGCATTCTTACTACGCCTCCAAAAGGGATTCTTGGAAATACTTGGGGTGGTGAGGCTGTGCAGATTTTAGTGCATTAACCTTCTGAAATACAATAGTTTGTCCTTCACGAACTTTACAAACCGTTAGTTGGACAAACCCTTGTGCAATTCTCAGAATCACTTTTCCTGCAGCCTGCCAATTTATGTCTACCTGAGACTTCTTGTCTTCTGGTCTGTTGGAAAATTGTCTTTACAAAAAATATTTCTGTTAAAATTTTAATATTGATTTTAATATCAATTAGCTCTAAAAGTTGATGGGCCGTACTTTGTGGCTATGGGGGCCGCATGTTTGACATGGCTGCATGACACTAATAACAGTACAATACAGTAATATCATGTAGTTAAAATATCAGTTGCCCATCCTGTTTAAATCCCAGCATTGTTGGTTATGAACTAAGTTACCAGTATGGGAACGATTAATACTTTTGTGTACTGTACTGTATATCTTAGTATCATGTACTATACAGACAGTTTTATCTGTGACATGTCAGAAACTGTATGTGTAAATCTCACCATTATTACAAGGTAGTGTAGTGTAAACTTGTAAAGCTTATCAATCTTTCTGTTAAATTGAAATTTAATTTCTAGGACCCATTTGGAGAGGAAAGAGGTACATTCCAGTACCGGAATATACTAACAAGACTGCAGGCGTTGCATGCAAAGTTAAGTGCAAAATGTAGTAACATTGGAGCCCTGGGGGATAAGACAACATCGGACAATGAGTGTTCAAGTGATGATTCTGACTTGGATCAACCAGATGAACCACCAGACTCAGTGAACAGTTGATGATTGAGATTACCAATAAATTCATGTACTTCTGTTGTCTCATACTTAAGTACTGATATGGTGGGCTGTAGGACCAACTGCTGGTGTAGAAATTATTCCATGTTGTGAAGTACATACCTTTATTGATGGGACTGCATATGTTGCATCAGTGTTTTAGGGGCCAGTCTATGTATTACACAGCAGACATTTTCTTGAGTCTTTTTAAAATTAATATAAGATATTGTCATGTGTTGGCTGTGTGACACGACAAATAACTTCATGCCGGTCTTGGATCTAGCGAATTTATTGCACACTTTTATCCACATTTAAAAAATTCACAATTTCAGTGTCCCAGTTACTTCTTCTATAGTCACTTCCAGACTTCAACTGTCTTCGGTGGCTGCTACATTTCAACTGAACTGTCTGACAAAGTCAGAGTCACATTGAGACTGACAGTCAGTCAGTCATTCAATCAGTAAGTCTTGGTGTCGAGCCCCATCTGGGGCTCATGACCAGATATTAATTATTATCATTTGACAGTTATGGTCTGTCTGTGACGAGAGGACGGGTCTGTCTTTTGTATGTGCTGCTGGTCCTTGCCAGCGCAGTCTTTTTGGGCCTGGTGCATTGAACCCCATTAGATAGCCCTCTCGCAGACTACACAGAAAACAGCCTATATTGTTGGATGTGTTTACCGAATGATTGCCTAGCAATGGTTGCTGCACGGACTCCACTGTTGCATGACATCACAGCCTAGCAGGGAGGGGTGTTTACTGAGCATTGCGTAGTGACAGGAGGAATGGGGATATGTGACGTCACTGACACTTCCTGTCGTGCTATCCAAGCGTTCACAGAGTTGTCGCATATCAGTGTGCACAGTACAACTCTCCTGTTGCGCGCGTTCACCGAGGCCTCTGTGGCTCAACAGTTCCTGCATAGAGCCAATATACCACATTGCTCCTTCCTTAAGGCTGTTTGTCCTGAATAGCCTAACAGTGCATCTCCATTCCTTTTCTTCCCGTTGTTTTGGTGGATTCCTGCTAGCAACGTCTGCATTCAGTCTTGCCGTTCTTCGCGTGTCTTTTGTGGTGTTCATTCTACAGCATCTGCCGCCTCCTTCAAGGGTGCTCGTCCCGAGCAGTTCCGTGGTAGGGCGAAAGTCAGTCCATGTTTTCATCATCTTTCATTTTTTCTTTCACTCTTCCTGGGAAGGCCGGTCCTTCTACATTACTGGCTTCTCCTCTATGCATTATTAAATTTTTTTCTTTCGCTTTGGAGGGGGTTGACCCCTCCAGAGTGTCCACTCCATGTTATGTCGCTCGGGAGGACACTGATACCTCCACAACGTTGAGTCCCTCTGCAACCCGCCAAACATCCTGGTTGCTCTCTTCACAAATTTCGGCTTTAGCTTCTTCTTGAGAGTCTGATAGGCCAGTCCTATTTTTCACAGAGATGACAGCTGTCTTGAGCTCCACCCTCCGATACTGATTGTGGATGTCCTCTTCTTCCCCAGATATAGTGGTTCCTCTACATCTCGGTTTCTTATGCCCTTGCTGCATTGCAGTTGCAGCTGACGTCTCCTCCCAAGGTTCCTCTCACTACGTTGTCCATGAACCAGTTTCTTCTGACGATTCCTTTGCGCTGTATCACTTTTGCACGGTGGGTCATCATGCTGGCGGTGATCAGTTTCTTTTGGCACCCATCCTGACTCTGGGTCTGTTCCTTTATCTTTCATCAGTTTTGGTCCCTACGCCTCTGGTATTATTTTGGTATTCTCTATGGGGACCTCTTCGTTTTGTGCCACCTCAGGTTTCCTGTCCACTGAGGTCAGCTTTTCTTCTTTCAGCCAGGCCATCTCTTCTTGTGGTTGGCTTGCATCATTTCTCACATGGCTTTTGTCCTTGCTCAGATGGCTTCTGTTCCTGCAGCCGTCTCTTCTTGCCAGGCCTTCATGTCAGCGTCCGCTTTTTCCTGCATGGCGTTCATCTTGGCTCTCAATTCTTTCAGCAGGAATTCCATCACCTGCTGTGACTCCATTTTTGTTTGTCTTAATCGCGTGTTGTCTGTGCGTTTAGGTCCAGTCCCACTTCTGACACCAGTTGTCATGCGTTGGCTCTGTGACGCGACAAATAACTTGATGCCGATCTTGGATCTAGCGAATTTATTGCACACTTCTATCCACACTTACACAATTCACAATTTCAGTGTCCCAATTAATTCTTCTATAGTCACTTCCAGATTTCAACTGCACTGTCTGGTGCATTGAACCCTCTTACATAGGCCTCTTGTGGACCACACAGAAAACAGCATATATTGTTGGATGTATTTACCGAACGATTGCCTAGCAATGGTCACGGCACGGACTCCACTGTTGCAGACCTCACAGCCTAGCGGGGAGGGGTATGTACCGAGCGTTGCGTATTGACAGGATGAGTGGGGATATGTGATGTCACTCGCACTTCCTGTTGCCCTATCCAAGTGTTCACAGTGTTGTCGCCTAGCAACACGCCAATACAATCCACAACTCTCCCATTGCACGCGTGCCCCGAGGACTCTGTGGGTCAACAGTTCCTGCATAGAGCCAATATGCCACAATATGTTATTTGTGGGTAAAGATGAAATTCAGGCCAATTCAGTAGGAGTACTATCATAATATTAATTCTTCCTGGAAATGCTGAATTGCAGATCCCAAAGGTTTTAAAAATTATTTTAACTTACTTTCTAACAGTGGGAATTTTCCCCTGTATCTTTTTTTTCTTGTTTTTGAAAAAACATGTCATTGAGAAAACATTTATTGATGATACTAAATAACACCATTACTCTCATCTCACTGTTGCACTTATAAGCCAACTTTCTAGTGATAACTGCAGAGCTAGTTATTACTTTGATATTTCAATTACCATTATTATTAACCAAAATTAATTTTAGTCTTTTTCTTTGAATTTACTTGAAGATGCAAAAGTCTGAGTGTGTGATACTAATAATAGAGGAGTATGTAAATTTCTCTAGCAATAAAAATTGCTTTGAAATCTCACTTTACATGAACTGGTTTGAAGTAATTGTTATGAACATTTATTTTATGTTTGGAAAGAATTTTCTAGTAATGTAAACTACAAACTTAAAGATATATGAAATTAGATAATTCTGAAATTAGTTGTAAAATGTATATATTTTTGTAGTATACTGCTTATATGAGAGATGAAATTTCNAATTGTAGATCCATAATACAGTGAACTTTATGATCATTTGATTAAGAGTTACTGTTAAACTTTCGTTTTGCCATATCCCATATTAAACGTGTATTTTGAGGTGGGTGAAGGGATTTAGGATGATGAAATCGCATTCATAGAGCTCAAAGTCATGTAATGTTCTGCTGTTTTATTTTCCTTGTGAGATGATTTGGGAACTTCGTCAGTGTCATTTGCCAAACAATTCCTTCATGAAACAAAAATAAATACTTTTCTTATGGAGCAGAAAATACCCTGTACCATGGCATAATGGAAGAAATAATAATAGATAGCCCAGTTTAATTCTCTGAACCAAAAGGGGCAAACATAGGATTTTCCAATTAAGAGGTAAGGTTAAATTCATTAAGGATTTTCTTTGTTCTTGTCCTCAAGTTGAGGGCCCTCTGTAACATACCTTTACTAATGAGGAAAGATGAATGAACAAATTTAACAAAAAATAAAATAGTAAGTTAGTAACGGAGCTAGAAGTGAGATTTTAAAAATCAAAATAATCCTCACAATGTTATAACACTAGATAATTTCATTATGCTCTGTCAAACGCTGAATACAGATATCCTTACATATAACTCCAAAGTCAAAATGGTTATGTATTCAGCTGAAATGAGAAAATAGTGGTGGTAGATAATAGTTAAATATGAGATTTTCATTGTGATCTGGGTTATGACACCTTATAACGTGGTAGGGGATGCCAACATTTTCAAAGAACATATTGCCTCCAGCTTCAGAATAGATGCAAACCAAATGGGAATGTGGCTGTTTTTATATAAGTGGTGGGAATAAGTGGATCCCATATGATAGGAGTGGCTGCAGACAATCAGGGATGGGGAAGAGGAGATGGCTCAGTGAGAACGCAGACCTTGAAATTGGCCACTACTGTAGACAGGAGGAAGAGGAACAAAGAATTCCCTTTTAAGGGCTAAGGACAGACAAGCCAAGTAAAGACTCTTCCTTGGATAGAGCCGTCTTGCTCTCCTTTGGGGCATGAATGAGAAGCTTACATGACCTGCTCAGGAAGAAATCATCATAGGTTTACACATTTTTATATTGCAGCTCTGATGATCCAGTCCATGCATGGAGATTTTTGGTGAGCATATTGGATCCTCTAGCAGGATGCAGTGACCACTTTTATGTTGTGTTGTGGTATGGCTGTGTTTTATGGCTTTAGTTACCAATGGTGCTCCACTCCTAGTCTCAGTGGAGGTCTGGTCTGTCGAGTGCAAACTTTTCTGCATTTGCAGGGGTTGTTATATGCACCCAGTGTTTTAGGTCTACATCTCATCTTGTGGGCTGAAGGAAAGTGAATACTGTTATCAGTGAGATGACCTCAAGGGTAACTTTATTACATGACTAGATCAATTTAAATCATACTTGGAAATGTACAGAATCTACAGGTGTATAAAATACAGTAAAACTTGGTTATAGCAACATCGGTTTCTGCGACACCTTGTCTATTGCGTCAAATATTCAATGGTACAAACTAATTCCTCATAAAGCAACTGTTTTTATACCTTGCTCAGTACAACATGCACAAATGCATCAACCTCGTATGTAACGTCATTTTCATTCCTGAATTTCTCTGATATCTTGGGAAAGTTCAATGTGTCTGCCCACCCCCACTTTCTCTACTTGCTGGCGTGACTGTCCTGGAAGAATACGACCGCGGGCTGCAAGAGGAGCGTGGGTTTTATGCAAAAACAAGGGTGTGGGGTGGGACTGCGTGAATAGTACAAGAGGATGCGGCAGGTTCTTAACTGCATTCCTTTCCTAGAATCTCGTCTAACAGGACCTCACATTGTCTACTTACCCTATAGTGTTCCTGCCTAAACCCAGAGAAGTGCAGTAGCGAAAACATGGCAAAGAAAAGGAAAGTTTTAAGCATTGAAGAGAAAGTTAAAATGATTCGTGAAATATTGTGTGTATTGTCAGTGAAAAGCGCTGTAATATGTCTTTGATATTACACATTTGGGCAATTCCACGTTAATGTTACGTTAGTCTGTAC
>NW_019737449.1:16166-20242 GCF_002891405.2 Cryptotermes secundus
TTCACTATGTATTTCACTAAAAAATGCAACATTTTAACTCGGTTTTTGGTAGATTTTTACGTGACTAACATAAGGCTACTGTGGAAGTGCCCATTTCGGTTACAACGTTCGTTTATAACGACACTATTTTTAGGTCCCTTTGATGATGTTATAACCAAGTTCTACTGTACTATGGTCTTGTGAGATGTGATGCCATGCAGTTTGAAGGGTAAGTACACTCAACTCTCAATTATCTGGGGGCAGATTAACCGGTTTGTGGCTTAACTGGGGCTTTTTTGAGGCTTATATGTTGTTTAATATTCATTCACTTTTGTTTCAAATGGTGAGTTGTAACACTATTTTCGCACTAGTGTGAACCAAGCTCAGCATTTTTTGGTCCTGTTATACTAACACAGTATTCTATGGTAGGGGTGAAAGAATGCAAGGATTTGTGGAAAGTTTCAAGGACAGATACACCGCCCCAATTAGTCTCCTTGTATCGATCTTCAAGTGAGTTAGCAAAATGTCAGGGTGTAAAAGGAAGCGTGTTGTGTAAAGTATTCAACAGTAACTCGTGTGAGCCGGGCTTCGAAATGTTAAGCAGTGACGAAATTGTAAGTTAAGTGGGGGTGCAGTCAGAAGAGCGGGAAGAAAGTGAGAATGAGGAAGAGGTGGACAGTGCTGCTCTTAATCATTTTGGAATCCTTACTAGACTATCTCGAGAGTGAAGAGAACAGTTTATTAAGTGACAAGCTAATATTACGTAGGCTTCATACAGATATCTGTAAAAAGGAAAATGCCGCGAAAAAGCAAATGACAGTATTAAATTTTAAGTGTTAAGTGTGAATATTCATAAAAAGTGTTGGATGTTGTTGAACACTGTGATTGAAATAACTAATTCATACTTCAGTGTAATGTAAAAAGAGTATTAAATAGGCCATGAGATGACATAAAAATGAGGTTGAATAAATTTAAATACAGGTAGGCCTATAGTATTATGAAGGTACAGTATTACAGTTCTACTTTTAATAAAATTTGGCTTAACCGGGTTTTTCGATTAAATATGATTTCCATCCCCACCATTATCCCGGATAATCGAGAGTTGAGTATATCTCCAAAAAACAGTTCTGCTACTTCAGACACTTGCATTGGGTCTGATGGAATTTGTTTCACCCCTGGATTTCCAGTTAACTGTTCCAAAGTAGGCGTTTTGTCTACTTTTCCTCATGTGGCTGACCCCGCAATGTTACTATCCGCATTTTCATCTGAGCTACTGTTACTTTTACTGTCTGTGTCCACAATTCTTTGTTGTCCCCTGTCACTGCCACTGTCTGAGTCTATCACTACACGTCTCACAAGGCATGTCAGATAGCTCATTGGAGAACAAGTCAGATATTTCTTGTTCTCCGAGAGATCTCTTGTTCTTCAACCGCTTTCGTCCTTGATCCATATTGCACTACTAACTTACTGTCTGGTATATACAGCTTGATGACAAACAAAGGGGAATTTTCCTTTGGAGTGGGACAGGAAAACAGCGAGGTTATGTTACTAACTACTAGGCAAACATTCATGAGGTCTATTACGCACCAGTTATGCATCTGCGTGGTGCCAGAGCAAGGTATAGTGTGTTACAACATAACGTCCTAAAATCATAATATTATGCGAACAGTCCGCCACATTTAAAAGCAAAAAGCATAATATTATGAGACCAGTTTGCAAAGTGTTAATTTTCTGTTTCATGTTTGTTTTTATTGAAAAATTATAATGAGCAAATGTGCATTCACATACAATTACTGTCTCTGGAAAGATGGGTCCATAATTCTGAACTCATTATAAGGATGTAAAACATCATATAATGTATAGATAAAAACAAGAAATGTAACTGTATTCAAACAACTGACTTCAGAATGTCAGCAGCTTGCAGACAGAAAATGCATAATATACTGTATGATTATATATATATATTTATATAGTGTAGATTATTTCGCAGAAATAATTTTTCTTCAGGATTACATGTTTTGTAGACCACCACATTTTACTTCACTACACACACCATTTTCACAGAAACTGAGAAATGAAGAACTTTGCATCGCCTAGGTTAACATCAGTTTCCTCATTTCTGGTATAAATTCCTGCAATTAACAGATGTGGCATTTCTTCTTTAAGTTTGTCCATACATTTCTTATCTAATGAACTGCAACCATGAACATGGAGTTCTGTCAAATGGACAAGAGTGGATGGAATCAGATGAAAATTAATTCCTAATAGATGAGAAGTGTGTGAAAGTTCAAGAACCTCCAGCTGTTTGCATTTGAATATGTGTTCCATCACATCATCTGTAATTGCAGGATAATTTTGAATACTAAGGTACTTGAGTTTCTGACAGCCTGAGCAAACATATTCAGTGCCTTTGTTTGTCAGCTTGTAGCAATCTGCAACACGAAGATGACTGAGGTTTGGACATCCAGCACCAACATATTCCATGCTTTTGTCTGTTATTAATAAACAACGAGCAATATCAAGATATTGTAGATTCTTCCAGGTACGAGTATACTGGAAACCATCATCTGTAAGTCCACACTCATGAACAGTAAGTCTTTGTAGTTGAGGGCAGTTTGTCAAAATCACAGCTAATGATGAACCATCAAAATCATCAGAGTCATATAAGTATAAAGTAATTAATTTAGACATTGACTGATTCTTAAATATACTGGATACATTTCGTGTTTGACCTTCTCTAAAATACCTAAGTACCAACTCGCGCATTTCTGACATTTTCGAGAGAGATTGTATGTATGTATCTGGCAGATCTGCATTTAAATTGTGATAAGTGAGAGATTCCAAATTTGCACATTCTGTTAAGAGCCTGTGGGCTACAGTTGATATGTAGCTTCTAACAGAGAAAGATGAAAGCTGTTGCCCCCTTTTCTCCAGAAAGTATTCAATGTCTTTAGTTTGGGATTTACTGAATCCCATATCTACGCATTGTAGAGATGGACATCCATCAGCAATTGCTCTGAGTACTCCATTTGCAACTGTGGAAACACAGTGGCTGGTAAAACTTAATGTTGTTAATTTTTTAAGCTGTGCAACTAGATCTGCAAAATGTAATTGATCTGTTTCTTTGGGGAGAGGGATAACGAGCTTCTCTATATGGGGAAATTTTTTAAGAATCTGATGCAATGTTGAATTACTCAGCTTGTGGGAATATCCGAAGTATATGTGTCGAATATCTCTACAGTATTTGCACAGTGTATCAACGACTTTCGTGTTTGTTCCTCGACTTGGACAGAACGACCGTAGTGCTGGCATATTCCTTAGATGTCTTGATATTTCCTCATCGCTCATCTTGCACCCAGGACTAAAGGTTTGGTATTCCCATAGTGAATCATCTTGTGAGACATTCTTCCAGTGTGAATTAACATGTTGTACAGACATTGCAAGGTCTTCAATACTCAAGTTTGAGAAAATTATCAGCAACAGCTCATCTGGTAAATCTGTAAAATGTTTCCCAGAAGCCATTGTGGAGGGGTGGGGGGAGAACAGCTCCACAGTCACCACACTGAAACAATTTGAAGCAAATTTAACAGTGACAAATACACTTCTCTGTTGTGAGTTTTCAGTATTTCAAATGTCTTCATCCGAAGATGTGTGAATTTTGTATACACATACAGAATGATGTTGTATTGGAAAGTAAAAAGTAAAGTAAAGCTATCCTGTACCAGGCCATGAAGGCCCATTGAGCCGATCCCTTCGGCTCATTGCTTGTGGTGCCCTCTCCGAGCGGCGGCCGCGGCCATGGGTCACACCTTTTTTTCTACCTTTCCTACTACCTATCCTTAGTCCGTGGCGCATACTACGTCATCGCTCCCCTATCCTTGGTGATTCGGCTGAAGCACGCGGTCTCTTCTGCCTGGAAAGTCATCGTGTACGGACGTCTCGCTCCGTAACTAAATTCTGTTTGGGTCGGCGCCATGAAAGATTCGGTTTGGTAGCTAAACTCCAGGCAGGAGAGCCCATCTCGAGGTAATGTACGTAACGCTAGCGTACTGATTATTGTTTTTGGAGGAATTGTGTAAGCTGAGAATATATATATA
>NW_019737449.1:21405-22608 GCF_002891405.2 Cryptotermes secundus
GTACTGACCCCGAGACCGTGCTGCAGTTCCTCATTCGGGCCCAGGAGGTCTATGACCTGAACCTGGTGGGCGATTTGGAATTTCTGGCGCTCTTGGTGGGTAGGACTTCCGGTAGGGTCACTCAGATCCTTGGTTTCCATTTGGGGACCTCTTCCAAGTGGGAATTGGTTAGTTCCGAAATCTCCTCTACCTTCCTTCCTCCACGTATTCATGAAGATTTAGTGTCTAAATATGTGTTGCGGAGCTTTCAATCGCCCACGGAGGATTTGACCCAATTTATTATGTCTGTGATAGCGGCTGCGCGCATCCTAAACTATAATGGATCTCAGTCGGACTTAGTGCAGCGCATTGTCCAAAACATGCATCCTCGGGTTAGGGCAAATTTGGTGTTTGGATCTAAACCCACTACTATTTCCGAGTTGCATGCCTTGGCAAGTCAGGTCGCCGAAGCAAGGGCCATAGATAGTCAGAGACGAGGTTCTGAAAACCAGGCCTTGGCCGGGGCCTCTCAGTCAGCGGGCCGTGCCTCCCGTCAGGTTAGTATGGCTATAGACCAGGGACAGCGAGTGCGGAGTGAGGGAGTGGTTTGTTGGAAGTGCTTGGGGAAGGGTCATCTAAGAAGGCACTGTCCATCTTCTCTTCCCTTGCCTTTGAGTAACCAGGGAAACGAACAAGGCGCTCAGCAGTAAAGCCATCTGCTAGAGTCCGAGCGCCGAAAAGAACCGTGCCTCGCTTAGGAATTTCGCCGGTACGGACGGCTGGAAACAATCCGTGGGTTCTTCTGACGATTAAGGGGTATTGTTTACCAGCAATTTTGGATTCAGGTTCCTCCTCCTCTTTCATCAGACGAAACGTGTTTCAGCGCGTCCAAAGCTTAGGCTTGCAGTGCTCGGCAGAGGCCGTGAGCCAATCGTGTCGCGCTGCTAATGGCCAACATTGTGCGATAAGTCAGGCCGTTTTGCTGCAGATTAAGTTGCACTCCTTCTCATGGAAGTATTCCTTCCTGGTATTCGATGACTCTCCCGTGCCGTGCATATTAGGGGCTGATTTTCTGGCCTTTGCCAAAATGCAATTAGAGTTTTCTACGATGTCTTACAAGTTTGCATTTGATCTCGCCTGTCAGTACGATTTCGAGCGATTCGAGTTCTGCTCGCAAGACTTGCAGGAGTTCCCGTGTTCCGAGAAGGATTTGTCTAAGTTAGC
>NW_019737449.1:26748-27626 GCF_002891405.2 Cryptotermes secundus
CGACCGTGCTTTACACTACAGGAAAATTATTTAATTAATTCCTGGTACTCATTTCTGTTAGAGGCTGAGTCGACCCCAGGGCCATAGTGCGGCCGGAAGGATTAGGTCAATTGAAAGAGTTCCCCACAAAAACAAGATCATAACTGTCAAACAGTAATAAATATCTGGCCATGGGACTAGACACCAAGACTTACTGACTGACTGTCAGCCGCAATGTGACTTTGACTTCGGTTAAATCAGGGAAACCCGTATGGAGGCAGGGTCGAATACCTCCACCGTGACCCTGCGAGTCGTAGGAGATGACGAAAAGGGAAGTCCCAAATCTGAGACAGTGAAATACTGCCGCGCGTACCAAGGGACTCGGACCCCAGAACGACTGCGCTGGCAAGGTCCAGAAACATGTACAAAAGACAGACCCATCATCTCGTCTGAGAGGGCGCCTCACAAAAAACAAGACCGTAGCTGTCAAACTGTAATAAATATCTGGTCATGAGCCCCAGGTGGGGATTGACACTAAGACTTACTGACTGACCGTCAGTCGCAACATGACTCTGAATTTGAATTGAAGAATATACTGCTGGAGCCGTTACCCGGCAACTACTAGTGAAAACACTGCGGGCTGGAAAATATTTAGTGTGTGTTTAAGTTAATTGTAAAGTGTGGAAATTAGCGATGGCGCTATAATTACGTGAAGTTACGAATTGTGTGTTGAAGTAGTCAATAAATCAAGTCACCAATTCAAACTCCGTCTGTGGTCACACTCATACTACGTGACAATACGAATAGAAGTTATATTAAGGAAAGTAACATATTAAAACAGTGTCAAATGATGGGCGAAGCATTTATATTGTGACATGTTGACCCCCACCTCCCCAGCG
>NW_019737450.1:0-2713 GCF_002891405.2 Cryptotermes secundus
GCTAGCAAGTTAGCAACGCAAAGCTAGCAAGCTAGCAACGCCAAGAAAGAAAGCTAGCAACGCAAAGCTAGCAAGCAACAACCCAACTACCAAGCTAACAACGCAAAGCTGGCAAGTTAGCAAGGCAAAGCTGGCAAACTAGAAACGCAAAGCTGGCATGCTAGCTACGCTAACTAGCAAGCATCGCAACACAAAACTAGCAAGGTAGAAACGAAAAGCTAGCAACCTGGCAACGCAAACTCTAGTAAGTTTCCAAGCTAGCAAAGCAAAGCTACCAAACTAGCGAGGCAAATCTAGGAAGTTAGCAACGAAAAGCTAGGAAGCTAACAACGAAAAGCTAGCAAGATATAAACGCAAAGATAGCAAGCTAGCAACGCAAAGCTAGCAAGCTAATAACACATAGCTAGCAAGCTAGAAACGCAAATCTAGCAAGCTAGATTGCAACGCTACCAAGATAGCAACGCAAATCTACCAAGCTAGCAAGCTAGAAACGGAAAGTTACCAAGTTAGCAACGCAAAGCTAGCAAGCTAGCAACGAACAGCTAACAAGCAAGCAACGCAAAGCCAGCAAGATAGCAACGCAAAGCTAATAAGACAGCAACGCAAATCTAGCAATCTAGCAAGCTAGCAATGCAAAGCTAGCAAGATAGCAACGCAACGCTAGCAAGCTAACTACCCCAAGCTAGCAAGGTAGCAACGCAAAGCTACGAAGCTATCATCCCAAAGCTAGCAATTTACTAACGCAAAGCTAAGAAGCTAGCAACCAAAGCTAGCAAGCAAGAAACGCAACTCAATCAAGCAAGCTACGTAAAGCTTTCTAGCTAGCAACTGAAAGCTAGCAACCTAGCAAAGGAAAGCTAGCAAGGTTGCAACGCAAAGCTAGAAAATAGCCACGCAAATCAAGCAAATTAACAACGCAAAGCTGGCAAGCTAACAACGCAAACTGGCAAGTTAGCAACGCAATGCTGGCAAGCTAGCAAACCAAAGCTTGCTAGCTAGCTACGCAAAGCTTGAAGCTAGAAACGCAAAGCTAGCAAGCTAGCAAAGCAAAGCTAGCAAGCTAGCAACGCAAAGCAAGCAAGCTAGCAACGCATATCTAGCAAGCTAGCATGCTAGCAACGGAAGCCTTCAAGCTAGCAACGGAAATCTAGCAAGCTAGCAACGCAAACCTGGCAAGCTAGAAACGCAAAGCTCGCAAACTAGCAATGCAAATCTAGCAAGATAGAAACGCAAAACTAGCAACCTAGCAATGCAAATCTAGCTAGATAGCAACGCAAAGCTAGCAAGCTAGCAATGCAAAACTAGGAAGTTAGCAACTCAAAGCTAGCAATCTAGAAACGCAAAGCTAGCAAGCAAGCAACGTTAATCTAGCAAGCTAGCAACGCAAAGATATCAAACTAGGAACGCAAATCTTGCAATCTAGCAAGCTTGCAACGCAGAGGTAGCAAGCGAGCAACGCAAACCTAGCAAGCTCGAAACGCATATCTAGCAAGCTAACAACGCCAAGCTAGCAAGCTAGCAAGGCAAAGTTAGCAAGCTAGCAAAGCAAAATCTAGCAAGCTAGCAACGCAAAGCTAGCAAGCTGTCAACTCACAGTTACCAAGTTAGCAACTCAAAACTAGCAAGCTAGCAACGCAAAGCTAGGAAGGTAGCAACGTAAAGCTAGCAAGCTAGCAACGCAAAGCTAGCGAGCTAGCAACGCAAAGCTAGCGAGGTAGCAACGCAAATCTAGTAAGATAGCAACTCAGAGCAAGTTAGCTAGCAAGAAATATTTAGCAATCTTGCATGCTAGCAAAGCAAAGCTACCAAGATAGCAACGCCAAAGCTAGCAAGATAGCAACGCAAGGGTAGCAAGCTAGCAACGCAAAGCTACCAAGCTAGCAACGCGTACATAGCAAGCTAGCATCGTAAACTAGCAAGCAAGAAACGCAAAGAAAGCAAGCAAGCCAGCAAAGCAAAAAAAACCAAATAGCAACGCGAAACTATCAAGATAGCAACGGGAAGCTTGTAAACTAGCAACGCAACGCTAGCAAGCTAACAAAGGATAACTAGCTAGCTAGCAACGCAAAGCTAGCAAGACAGAATATCCAAGCTGGCAAGTTAGCAAAGCAAATCTAGCAAACTAGCAACGCAAATCTGGCAAGCTATCAAGACAAAGCTGTCAAGCTAGCTACGCAAAGCTTGGAAGCTTGCAACGCAAAACTAGCATGCTAACAACGGGAAGCTAGCAATCTAGCAACGCATATCTAGCAACCTAGCAAGATATCAACGCATAGGTAACAAGATAGCAACGCAAAGATAGCAAGCTAGCAACGCAAAGTTAGCAAAGCTAGATCGCAAAGCTAGCAAAAGCAACGCAAAGCTACCAAGTTAGAAACACAAACCTAGCAAGCTAGCAACACTAAGCTAGAAAGCTAGCAACGCAAAGCAACCAAGATAGCAACGCAAAGCTAGCAAGCTAGCAACGCGAAGCCAGGAAGGTAGAACCCAAATATAGCAAGATAGCAACGCAAATATAGCAATGTAGCAAGCTAGCAACGCAAAGCTAGGAAGCTATCCACGCAATGTAGCAAGCTACCAACGCCAAGCAAGCAAGGGAGCAAGGCAAATTTACGAAACTAGCAACGAAAACTAGCAAGCAAGAAACGCAAATGAAGCAAGCAAGCTTTTCAAAACTAGCAAGCTAGCAACTCAAAGCTAGAAAGCTAGCAAC
>NW_019737451.1:0-38476 GCF_002891405.2 Cryptotermes secundus
AGAGACACGGCAGCGGAATTTAAATCACCGCGCCAAAGGGTTAATTGCTGGTAGCCCTTTACCCTCCAGGAAGATTACTGGTACTCATTTCTGTTAGAGGCTGAGTTGACCCCAGGGTCATAGTGAGGCAGGAAGGATTAGGTCAACTGAAAAATACAATGATCTCATTGGGAATTGAAACCGTGACCTTCTGGCTTGTAGCACTGTACCTCAACCAACTACGTTACCATGTGCCCCAAAAGTGCTATAGGCTTCCTAATTACAAGATGATGCGAATCCCATAAAAAGGTGATGCACATGCACTGTCTTCTGCATTTAATTAAAAATTTCCAGACATTTAGTACTGAAAAATTAGTAACAAAAAAATCACTGTACTAAAAATCTGTACCAACAAAACAAAGAAAAATAATTTGTTTTGAGAGTTTCCTCATATAAGTACCACATAAAATTTTGTAATTCCACTGAACTGGCATCACCTCACTAATTATTCCTTGCCATACAAAGGCTGACAAACTTACCCCTTGAACTTTGTTGCAGTTTCCTATTTACAGGAGCATTACTGGCGTTTGTACTGGGAACCTGTTGCACCATTGAGGCTTGTTCTGGAGGAGAAGCCACTTTCATAGCAGTCATGCTGTCAACTGTAGGTGGCGGTTGCTGTACCGAAACCATTGCAGGGGCAGCTACTAGTGTGGGTGAAGTTAGTGAAGGAGCGCCAGCAGCCACTGGAGCTGGAGAAGTGAGCACCTGAGTTGGTGCACTACTAGCTGTGTTCCCACTGCTGGGGAATGGAGCAGGTGGAAGACCACCAGGGGCATGATGACTCAATTTAGTATCAACTCTAGGAGGAAGTGGGCCCTGCTGTGGCTGATCAAGAGGATACCGGGGAGGTTCTGACACAGGAAATGCACCACGTGGACCTGGGAAGAAAAAGAAGACATAGGCAAATGATTAACAATAACACATATAAGACTTTTTAGACAACCAATGTTACTTGTAACTTCTGAATGGACCATTACACTGAACCTTCAGTCACTGGAAACTGATTACTATGATAGTTTATGAAGTATAAAATTGTCTACATATCTGCATCAAAGGGTAGGAACTGTTTACATGCTGAACACAAACAACTGCGAAAATACATTCCTACTATTTCAACAAAGTTTAAAGAGTCACTGCAGTTTCAAAGTAAGATAATGACATACCAAGAATAAGTTCTTTTAATGAAAAATGTTCAAAGAAAAACTAACATACATTGTTATTTAATAATAGAACATGTTACAAAAAATGCTTGAAGTGATAAAACGCACATCTGTGCAGTGCTACCAACACTTAAACAAAATACGATTCCCAAAAGTGCATCCAGGTTGCAGTTCCTGTAACCGTATCTCATTATTAACCCAACAACTCTAACTAATGGAACAGTTCCATACAACATTTGGATAGAACAAGGCATGACTAAGGGAAACTGATCTTTCTTCTCTGCATAGCATTAGGAACTATTTCTTTCAGAAATAATCCAAGCCACTACATATTTCATTGTGACATGACACAAGATGAAATGAGTGGGCCGGGCCATACCCACCCCTACTCCACAGTTATCTGTGATCTACTGTGCATTACCCACAGCTTATGGAACAGTTCTCTGGTTCTGCATAACATGTGACTGGACCAAGGCCCACCTTACACAAATATTCTGAATTCTCAGTATAGCACTGGCTGTCAGATTTTTCCAGAAATAATCCCAGTCAACAGATTTTCCTGCACAAAAAAATCAGAACCATAAAGAGTTAACATATAAAATTTAGGTTTTCACTGAAGTTACTTGTGAAAACTTTCATTAAAAACCTTTATTTCTGGTACACCTTTGTTACTTTCAACTTTGAAGACTCCTTGAACTTCCCTAAGTGGATCTCTCTTAACAAGACTTCAATTTATTCAGCATTACTCGGGTAATATAACCAAAAAGTTTACCATGCTCCTCCTAAATAACGGAATATATATCGCATGACAGAGAAACCTTCAAGAGAACAATGGACTACACTCCAAGAACTAGTCAGAATAAAAATATAAAATACCTAGCGAGAACTTGCCAAGTTTTTATAGACAAAGCAGGATCAGAACACCTATATACAAATGTAACAGCCAACTTCTTTCAGATTCATAGAAAATCTGATGTGCTGTTGTATACGTGGAAGTGTGAGTACTTTTATAATTGTGTACTATATTCTGTATTTCTTGGGCATCTAAAATATTCTTTCCAAGCTGTGGACCGGCTCGCAACCAATGTGTAGTCTAAACAAATATGTGTGTGGTCTCCTCCCCTTCCACACATGTGGAGGACAGAACCCAGACTGACTTGGGTACAAGGGCAGACTGCAGCTTGCAGGTGAAGGCGAGACACAGAGAGAGTCGGATTCCAGTTGTCACAAGGGTTAGACGAGCAGGACTGCGGCCTCACCACTTGTAGGGAATATTTATAGTGCCCACCTAATTCTATGTACTTCATCAAGCATCTCTTATTCTAACAATACAGCACTGTTAAATCCAATTGCTTGCTGTTGTCTTCCCACCTAATCCCAACCCTATACATCGAATCGCTCACCGCTTGGTGAACCTGAGTATCCCTGAAATACTGGGATACAACAGTGCCACTTCTAGTATATGACAAGAGGAATTATGATAGGATCTATAAAGACTGGCAAAGAATACAGCAGAAAAGACAGAAAAAGACACAGATACAAAAGGGACAGCGGAACACAATGAGGATGAGGGAACTGTTATTTTGAAGGAGAAAGAGGAGGGAACGAGGAGAAATGATAATAGTACCAAAAAAAAAAAAAAGAACTATAAAGCAACAAGGGAGAACAGAAGAAAAGACACAAAAACAATAATAAAAAGAAAAATTGGATGATTTTCCTTGTTGCTTTTGGTGGCCTATGTGCTCGTATTACTAGCAAGCTATGTAACAGGAAGAAAATTCTAGGCAACATAGTGACTTAGCCAGGAATTTGTGCTGGCCTGATAACACTGGACAGAATGGTAGGATTCAACAGTTTGGATACACCATCAGGCTCATTAGTTCAAACCTAGTGCCCTCGAAGTCCAAAGTGATATAAGTTACTTGTACGAATGGATGAGCTAGTATGTTTAGTTAAAAACACTGCACTTTTGTTCTTTCAAGGCCCGTTCTGTATAAAATATAATGGTATGTGCAATACTATTAAAAAAACAACCTTCCAAATGAAAAACTTAAATATTTGCATAAGAGAGTTTTGCTCTGAGCTGTTTAAATAATCATTACCTCACCTTTCAAGTGGGAGGCCATTTCCCAAAATTTCATGTTGGCTACGCCCACCTACACAAATTCACCGATCATAACCATTCTCCCATCAAGACAAAACAGAGAATAATAATAACGTATATCATTGTATCACATAATTATACTTGCAACAAAAGTATGCAACAGTGAACTGCAAACCTTATATTTCTGAATCACGAACTATTACATGTTAATAGTATTGAAACACTTAATTATACCTGGACGTAACTGCTGCAGAGGTCTCTTAGAATCCATTACATTGATTTTATTTGGTTCCCTCTGTGGTAGAGGCGGTTGTTGCTGTGGAGGAACAGGCGCATACCCAGCTCCATGTACATGCGAAACAGGGGGAGGCTGATTCAATGATACTACAGGAGTAATAACTCCTGATGATGGTTGAAAGGGAGGTGGATGGAGATATGTTCCACCCCCTGTCCTTGCAGGGGGTGGTGCTTGCTGTTGCGGTTGCTGTTGTGGTATCTGTGGGACAGGTGGCTGCTGCTGAGGCTGACTTTGAGGCTGTTGCGATTGTGATTGCTGTGGTAACGTCGCTTGCTGCTGTGGCTGAGAAGAGGGAGGTGGTGTGGACCGAACCAACTTCCCAGTCTGCAAAATACAAACCAAATGTAAGATACTAGACGCAGTTGCCGACAACACATTATCTAACATGCTTAGTGAATCCAACTAGATGACTATTTTGAAAGATACAACATTGAATTTCCTGATTTTTAATACTTAAACAATGATTTATCATGTTCAAGGTGAAATTACAAAACAGAAGTAGAAAGTCATATTCCATTGGAATGAACATATTTCCGTACACATTCCTTGGAATTTTACATTTCTCAATGGCCTGGATGTTCATTTACTGTAGACAGAATCCACTGTTCCAAAGCCAATCACATCACAGATACCACTGTTGACAATTCATTATATTTCTATATTATATTTAAGCATCCTGTTACATTCCACACTTCTATATGTATAATATAAACTCTGTCATAAATGCAACATTATATTTCATTAGATATTCACCACAGTGAAAAGTGCTTCAAATAAAAATGGTTGTTCTTAATGAGATGAATATTTTACATAATGTACAAATTTTTCTACACACCTCATTTTTTGGGAAAATCAATAAAGTCAAAATTGAACCTCATGAAGATGAGGTTACATTAAAATGATACAAAATAAAATAAAATAAAATAAAATTTGCCCAAAATCTTTTAACGCATGTCCCCCAATGTCAGATATTAACGGAATAGTTTCAGAGAAGATAAGGAAACAAGCTCCTCATCAAGTGCTCATTTCATGAATCTGTAAGATAGCTACCCACAAAAAAAGTTCCAAGTACACTGCACTCTCCATAAGAACTGCCACCTTCTGTGTATGGCAGATGGTACTGTAGAAAGCATAAAATTTCCCTTGCCAACTAGCACAACCATGAGCTCAGTAACGGTCTGCAGGACACAGAGATCCTACTTCCCTGCTTCATGATACTGTTTCAGAACCCCCACAATTTAGTGCTGATCTCCTCAGCAGCCTTTCTTGTCAATGTTCCTATGGCTTTCTCCACACCACTGAGGACATCCCCTACTATATATCAGACTACATGGCATCCATCACATAACACCAAAACATCAATAAAACTCAATTCTAATAACACAAAGGTTGCTATATTTACTGAACACAACACTCATTAGAAAATACTACCTTCCAATATGTTACTGATTTGTCTTCTTGTCTGACTAAAAACATAAGAATTAGAATATACAAAACTATGTTTTGCCTGTATGTATGTACAAAGGTCGGATTAAAATTAGTGGCAACACCTCTATAGTTCTGAAATGACTTTATTACCTAAGGTAAACACACTTACATTCCTTCAATATAATTGCCCCCCCCCATGTGTACCACCTTCTGCCAAATTTGTGGAAGGCATCATACACCATCAGCGCATCCTCTGTTGATGTCCAGCAGTGACTGCCATACAGTACAAATAATCTCCTCTCGTTTGTTGTAACGTGTCCCTTGCAGTGGTTGTTTCATTTTGGCAAACTGATCATAATCACACGAACTCATATCGGGTGAGTATGGCAGATGTTGCAGTAGTTCCCATTGCCAGCGGTGAAGGAGATCCTTGACAGTGTCAGCAGTATGAGCCCTCGCATTGTCATGAAGGATGATGGGGTACATTGCCAACAAGTGTCGTCGCTTTCTTCTGACTGCTGGACAGAGATGATTACGCAGGAAATTGCAGTAGTAAGCAGGGTTTACTGTCTGTTGGGGCACAGTGTGGTGCAGTATCGCTCCATCAATGTCATATGCCACAATGAACATCGCCTGTGTAGGGTGCACTTTCTTTGGACGAGGAGAACCAGGATGCTTCCATTCATTTGATTGTCGCTTCAAGTGCGGTTCATATGAGCGAGCCCAAGTTTCGTCCAGAGTGATGATCCTTCCAAAGAAGTCATCACCTTCTCTCTGGTACCGATCCAACAAGTCCTGTGCAACTGCATAATGTTGCATTGTTGAAACTCGGACATTGTATGGGGTACCCAAAGCGCTGAAATTTTGCGGTATCCAAGATTATCTTGCAGAATGTGGAGCACGGTTTTGTGACATATGCCTACCTCAGCAGCTAACTCCTGCACAGCCCATCGACGATCAAACTCCAGCAAAGAAGCAAGAAGCTGAATTGTGTGGTTGTCAACATGGGGTTATCCTGAATGGCATTCCTCCCTTCATGGAACAATTTCACCTAACTGTGTGATATGGTAAATCAACATCATTCCATGCTTCTCACAGTCCCTGATAACAGTTTTGGGCATTACAACCTCGTGCAACTTCAATTTTTATCCAGGGGCATTGTTCTTGTTTCATAAACATGTTGTTAGGGTGTTCGAACTGGGCTCCTGCACTTCAAGACGATGCACAATGCAACACAATGAAACACAACCAAAGCCACTCACTGCACTACTTCAACTGAACTTCTCACTGCACTACTTCAACTGAACTTCTGCTATCAGCTACAGATGACACTAGTACCACCTGATGCACATATTTCATGTTACAGCAGTGTTGCCACTACTTTTTATCCAACTTTGGTATGTAAGGGGTGGGCCACAAAAACCAGCCCCCGCACTGCGACCTTCGATGATCTGTTATAGTTTTCCCTGTGGCTCTGTATGGATGTGAAACTTGATCTCTGACATTAAGAGAGGAATATACACTGAGGGTGTTTGAAAACAGGGTGCTGAGGAGAATATTTGGACTGAAGAAAGATGATGTGATGGGAAGTTGAAGAAATCTGCATGATGAGGAGCCTCATAACTTGTATTCTTTGCCAAGTACAATGAGAATGACCAAGTCAATAATGATGAGATGGGCATGGCATGTATCATGAATGGGGTTGAAGACGAATGCACATAGGATATTGGTGGGATATAGGTGGGTGAATAATATTAAAATGAATCTTGGATAGATAGGATGGGGTAGTATGGACTAGATTGAACTGGTTCAGGATAGGGTCTAGCAGACGGCTCTTGTGAACACAGTCATGAACCTTCAGGTTCCATAAAATGCTGTGAAGTTCTTGAATAGCTGCAAAACTGGTGGTGTCTCAAGAAGGGCTCAGCTCCATGAAGTTAGTTAGTATGAGACTTAGTGTACTCAGAAAATGAAAATGTACAGGCAATAAGGTATTTTCAGTTTTAATTTTTGCATCCTGTTGTGCTAAAACATTGAGTTATGGGGGCCATCAACCCAACGAAGTAAATTAATTCTAATAAAATCAATGAAACAGTAATATTACTTAACCAACTAAATGAACTCATAGTGTCCTTCTTAGAAGCTAACAGTCACTCAGCTGGTCAAGAAATTCTCTGCATTCTATGGAACTTGAAAATTCAATAAGGTGTTCTCAACAGCCTGCCACAAGTCCTGTCCTGAGCCAAATTAATCCAATCTGCGCCATATTCCTTATCCATTTCACTATTATCCTCCCCTCTACACCTTGGTCTTCCATGTGGCTTTTTCATATAAAAAACAGCTGCAGTGAGTTAGTGAGTGGGCTTAAAGATGCATCAGTGCCAAAGATATTTGTGCACGAACAAGATTTGGGTTAATATATCTTAATCAACCCAGTCTAAAGACTAACAAGAACATAACTGTGAGACTGTAAGAGGGCATGAGTTAAAGATTCTTGGTTAAATGCTAAAGAGATTCAAATAAACATGTAAGATAATTGGCAGGATGTATGCAGGCTGATAAATGAAGTTTAAAACACAGAGTTAAACTCACAACACTAGTGACGAATTTAAAATTACATCAAATGGCACACATGTCACACCACAAAGGGGTCTGACATACAGATTCATTTCAAAACTGTAAAATGATGCAAATAAAACAGTTAAAAGGGAATAAGCAATTCCTCAGGCCACAAGTGAGCCTGTAAATGAGCTCTTAAAACATTGATAACTAAAATACAAACACCAAAAACAAATCACTATAAATGTAAATAAAAGTGTACACGTGTCACTGCAAAGGAATCTGATGAATGGATAAAGCTGCAAAATAAACCACACAGAACTAAGTTGCCAAAAGGAAGTATAAAATTATTCATATCACCTTAGTCTCTGATCCTAGATTCTCCCACATTACATTTCCTTATTAGCATACTTTTTTTAATTACAGCCACAGTAAAACACTGCCTGGAAACTACAGTACTAGGTCAAGATTTGGAACATGAAATGATGACACTTCTGGTGATACTTTAATGCTTGTAGTTGCTAGACAATTGCCATTCACATAAATTACTAAAACTGAGCTTTCCATGGTGGAGCAACATTTACTAGAGGCAACTAGGTAAAGCTACCTGTGGATTTTTTCTCTTGGCAGGTGGGACATATTTTCCTCCTTCTACACTACTGCCACTTCCTGCTGCCAATCCTGCACCTTGGATTTCAGAAGGACGAACCACTGCTGCAAATGCATCCTCTTCATCACCATTTTCAACATCTATACGGGCTTTGTAATTTGGGTTTGCTTCAATCTCACTTGCTATTTTGGCAGCTTTCGCTTCTGCCTCTCTGAAGTAATAAAAACCCAACATATTAAAGAGTCACAGACACATAAACCTATGAAGTTCTTAAATCTGCATTTAAAGACAAAACTTCCAGTTACATTTGAATATCTGAACGGGTTCCTCAATTTACAAAGCCACAAATTTCCATTGGAGCTGGTCAACATTAAGCCAAACAACTGTCACCATACACATTAACTGGGGTAACAAACATTGCCTACATTCACCAGAGAGACAAAAGGTCTATGCATAAGACGTTTCTCCTCAAGAGGCACTGCACCTACCCATGCTGTTGTAATTCTTCTGTGCCAACCCACATACAATCACATAACACTACACATAATAAAACAAGCATACTCATTCTTGTATTTTATATATATTTAGACTGTGAAAGAATGATGCATTTTAAGAAATTTTACTGCAAAAATCAATAAAGCTACATGGAGTTCTCACCATACATAAGAAAAGCTGAAAGTTTTACTTATGTTGTGTTGTACCAAACACACATCAATGCATGAATGCCTCAAACTCAGTAACACTGGAGAGCTAATGGCAGCCAACTGTAAGTTGCTCCAAGAATGGCAACCAACCCATAAAAGGACAGATGTGTATGGTGTAAGGCAGAAACAAAACCTACTACAAGTGCTCAAATGAAGCTTGGCATGACCTATGATGAAACCTCTCCTCCTTGTAATGGATTCTGATATGGGTGAACAGTTCAAAGCTACCTGCACAATAAAGAAAGGAAGAGCACCAGACTGACATCAATGTCACCTTATAAAGTGGAAGGTACAAGGCATGCTTTCATTTGGAATCGAAAAGAAGTCAGTATGAACAGCAAGTCAAAAGTAAAATATCCCTTGATCCATGAAATAGGATATGTCAAGAAACTCTGTGACATTTCATGCACACATAATAAAAACATTTAGAGAAAATTACACAACACATGAAGGATTTCATGTTACAAAATAGGGACCAGAATAATTACTTCTTTTCAGGGCCTGTTGTCTCTGATGAAGCTGTATTTCACATTAACAGATACGTAAGCAGGCACAATTTCTTAGTGGGGGGGGGGGGGGNCATTTTGCTACAGAACACAAAAGAGTGAGTGCCAAAGAGAATGCCTGGTGTGCTGTACTACATAACATGGATACCGGACCTTTTTCTTTTTGCAGAAGAAACCATCATCAATACCTGCTATAGGCTGGAACTGTATGCGGTTCCAAAAATTAACCGTTCAGTGTGGTTTGACGTGTATGTTTCATCAAGGTATTTAAATCGTCTGCGGGGGTTCGACGTCAATGTTTCGTCCAGCTGCACACCTATGTTATAACGCCCATAATAATTGATGGTTTTGCTGTAGATTGTTAGATTTTTCGCTGGCCTGTTGTCAGGAGAACTATATTTAATGAGACACGAGTTTAGGAGCGCTAAGTCATTGTTACATATGCCTGTCTTGCAGCAAATTCCTGTTGCTTCTGGTAGAAGTTTCCTCATTCAAACTGTTATGAATGGCGTGTTTTCTTTCCTATGAAGTTATAAACAGCAGAGATGTGATATGTGCTGTGTTTATAATATCATATTGCCCTGAGCTGGCCACACTAACACACTCAACTGGAATTCTTAGAAGAGGGATGTCCAAATTTTATTCTTGCAAGATCGATTGATTTCGCACAGTACATGGCAGCCAGTTCTTAGAAAAACGCCACAAATTAAGGCAGAACACTGTGGTCACCCCCTGTGACGATACGGGTGTGTGTGGGGGAGGGAAAAGAACTCATTCCTTCATGTATTATCGCTCCAGTTGACTCCATTTTATCGTACTGACCTTGGTGGTCGTTTCGAGGGATGACCATAAATATTTTTTTGAGCCAGCTAAGCTCTGCTTTCGTTCACTACATACCAGCCAGTTCTTAGAATAACTTCATGAATTCTGTGGTCACCCCTACGACGTCTTATGCCGCCAAAATGGATGGAAAATGAAACGCAGAAGCACCAACACTTGTTATGATAACATAAAGGTTGAATTTACTGCAGCTAATCTGGCTAGCGATACGACTCACGGAGAGACATTTCTTCTTGTATTCCCCCCACGGGGAAGAAGGCAAGGCCGCACAGAAGATGTTTGGTTTACGGAAAAAAGAGCCAAATGAGAGATACGCAGTACTGGTGTGGTGAATGTGAGACAGCGCTGTGTATAGTAGAATGCTTCAATGCGTACCATACTCCGCTCAAATTCTGAACCACCTGCTTCCTTTGCCGAGATACCGGGCGCTCATATTATAAGGCAAGGTTATAAAACCATCTTTTAAGATCATTTTAGTGAAAGTTTCATGCTTCAAGGCGTACCATACACTGCTCAAATTCTAAACCAACTGCTTCCATTGCCGAGATACCGGGCGCTCATATTATAAGGCAAGGTTATAAAACCACCTTTTAAGATCATTTTAGTGAAAGTTTCATGTTCCTATCTCATATAATTTAAGAACAATGATGAATAAATCATTTTCGAGCAAAATTTAAATGGACGGCTGAATATATTACCGCCGGAGAGACACGGCAGCGGAATTTAAATGACCGCGCAAAAGGGTTAAGGAAGGAATCTATAAGTCACATTCCAACAAGATGGAGCACCAGCACATTACTGTTTAATCATTAAAAATTTCTGGACAGAATATTTCCAAAATGGTGGACTGAAAGAAGTGGGCCCACTACACAGCCTTGAAGACCTTCTGATTTAACCCCCATGGGCTTAAAATAAGATACAAAATCACAATGTAAGTATACCTAATTTATTTTCTTATATCGATTAAATACTATTACAGCCCTGACAAGTTTTGGTCACAAATGACCAGCTTCAGGGGAGTTACAAGATATTAAGGAACTTTACAGACTGCATACATGAATAAAATATTTAAATTATTTAAGTCACACAATTTTTATAAAACATTAAATTTAGAGCAACATTATTTTTCATATATATGAAAACAAAACACAGACTCCGTGGTTTCAGACCGCAAGCGAACTATACCAACTGAGCGACTGCCACTTGTCGGTGAAGTTAGTGCCAACTTTAGCGGAGAGAGGGTGTCACGTGGTCAGCGCAACGAATCCCCATAGCCATTAATTTTGGGTTCCTAGACTGGATTTCACTGATACAAACCACCGTTATATGCAACTTTCTTGATAACTGATACATCATATACTAGCAAACACATGGACTTCCCCATTGTGGGTACACAAGGATCAGATGAACTCTAAAAAAGCACGTGCCACGACTGCTGACTGCTGAACAAAAACAAGGTCACATGGAAGCATGCTGTGCTTTGAAAGAAGAGTCCCGGCTTTTTTTTTTTTGTTTCCTCGAATGAAAAGAGACATGAAAGGAAAGCATTTTGCTGATGTTGCTGAGGTGAAGGAAAAAACGACGGAGGCGCTGTCAAGCATCTCAAAAGATGAATTTAGACAATGTTTTGAAAAATGGAATAAAAGACTGGACAAGGGTATTAGTGTAAATGGAGAGTACTTTGAAGGGGATTGAAGGTTTGTGCTTAAAATTTGAATAAATAAGTTTAAAAAAAATCGGTTTCTTTTGGGTACCCCCTCGTATATTGATTTTCACCTCAACGGTTTTAAATTGTGACCATTCTCCTTCATACATCCTGCATAATATGTATACAAGATACTGTAACATGTTGAGCTGTTACTATGCGACAACTGTGAAAGAGGCAAATACACAACAGATGTTCCTAGGCAATGATTCGTGAAGAGAGGACTTGTGCGAGTGAAGCTGAAGAAATCTTCGCTGTTAGAAGCTGTGCCAGGGAGCGGCTGGTGAAGATACAACAGGCTTGAAAAGGCTTAGTGGGTGCTGTGGTGATTTTGAATTCTGGAGATTTGAGGTGGCACTGTAACTGCTCATAGTTCTAAGTCATGTGTATAAGTGGGCAATAAATCCATTCAACAATCTAAACCCAGTCTACAGTCACACCATACTACATGACAATATAATTTACTACTTAACATGTGTGGAGAGGGAATTAATCTTAAGGAATAAACTTAACGATACCTCCATTCCACCACAATTTTCCACTTGCCATGGACGAGAAAACAAGTAGGTTTGTCAAACCCTGTACATTATATGTCACAAAACAAAAGCATCTAATTATATACATTCATGAACTTACTTATAATCTTTGGTGTCCTTTTTCTGGAGCTGCAAAGTGTAACCTTCAAGGGATGGTTGGAATGACGACTGTACACCATATACCTGTTCATTCTTTCTGAACATTTCCTCGACATTCCACCCATTCTGCTCAGACAGAAAAACACTTAATAGACACTGCAGCAAGAATATAAAAGCAGACATAATTTTCAAACAGTAAGATCAGCATGAGAAGTATACAACATATTTTAATACTGACACTGACAGCACACGCATTAACATTTGTCCTGTAGTCTCTTCAAAGGTCTCTCTCAGTTCCTTGATCCATGTAGTTCATAATTTTTAAGCTTCTGGGGTACATTTCTTTTTTGCATCTGTTGACACACTGAACCCAACTGGTTGTTACTTTTGTCCCAAAGTTTCATTTTCAATGTGTGTGTCTTCATTTTGCACATGCCCATCCAACCGTATTCTTCCATTCGTTTCATAAATTACATTTCAGCAGCTTAATTTTACTTCATAATACAATGACCATCCAAAGTACTTGAATGTATTAACTTACTGTATGATTTTACTGTTTATCACTACTTTACTTCTTGTGGGTTCTAGGCCACAAAAGACAATGGGTTTAATTTTTCCACTTACGCTGTCATCCCATTATTGCCTATTTATTTATATGGTTTATGAGCTAGTATCTGTAATTAATCTTCCAAATTTCATATCACTGACAATACTGGAATGGCTGACTTATTAGACAGTAGTAGGCTTAGAGTAATGATCAAGGAATGAATCCAGCATAACTACTATGTGTAGTCAGCAAAGATTTTGATTCTGGTTTTTTGTATGTGACACCATATATTCTGATAGATGGTTATAAATATTCAAGCAGAACCTGCTCCCTCCACCATTGCAATAGAAGTGATCTACCCCAAAAATGAACTTGGTGTGTCCCTATGAAACACTGGTAGCTAATCCATAAGATTATGCAGTGTCACACGCCAGAAGACCATATCTTAACATATATCATCATGAGAACCTCAATCTCATAAAGCAGTCACAGTATATTAACACACTATTCACCAAGTTATATGATGCTCGAGATCAAAGTATTAGCCATCAACCACGAACCAATCAACTTTTCATGGACACTTAAATATTCACACAAATCTGAAGTTAATAAATAAAAAGTGCCACTAACCTGGCTTCACAGGCACCATAAACAAAATCTGCTGTAAGAGAGACTCAGATCTAGATACAGTTAAAAGAACAGCTAAAATAACTTAACACTTGGAAGACCATCTAGTATGAGCTCATTTCTATACAGAAGAGTGCATGAAGAGTACTATAAAGCATAACATGTGAGCACTTATTAAAAAATAAAACAGGCTGTTAAGTATGATTCAGTCTGTTACCGAGAATATTTTGGGAACTTACATATACTGATCTTGTACTACATGTATATCCCTGAGACAAATATATACTTAGTATGACCTTGGATTATACTTTTCTTCTGAAATTTCCCCCTCTTCCATGTGGCTCCTTTCAAACTTGATAAAGTGAGTCCTGTGACTACAGAATCATTGGAGCACTAAGCAAGTGCAGCCTGTGCTTGTTCATGAAAGGTAGGGTGTCCTCAAAACCCCCATCTGTGCCAATTCAAGTTCTGTCATATGCGATGATCTACAAAAGTTATTGTGGGTCTCTCTGAAGTATTGTTTTCAAGGTCCTGACACACAATTGTGCTTTAGCTTGTCTGTCAGCAGATGAAGCATTAATTTTGTGGCAATCTGTTACACATTCAGACCTCGCTCAGGCATGATCCTAATGAGACTGCCAGCTCATTGGCCAAGTAGTAGATAGTGACATGTTTGTCCTCATGAACACATTCCTTGATCTGTCTCAAATTATCATCCACTATCCAAGTATGTGGCTGTCCTGCATGCTCAGCATTGCTGAGGTCACTCCACTTCTGAAGTTGGAAAATCAGTTAAAAGTTTTGGTTCTGCTTACTATTTCCCCTCCAGAAGCATCTTTTAACATTTTCTAGGTGTCTATGAGAGTTATGCATAGTGTGAAACACAGTCTGATGCACAGGCACTGTTCTTTGAAAACTGCCATATTTCGCTAAATGCATACAACAGAGAGAATACGCAATCTAACTTAAAAAGGCCTTTCTTCTGAGTAACAAGAACTATAAATTTAAATGAACGGGAATTAACTCAGAATCTATTCTACGAGTACCTCCACCTAGGATTAGGATTTTGTCCTAAGTGCAGTGACAGCAAGTCCTGACATTAACTACCATACAACAGGTACCAGGGGTGTGTAGCTGACCACTCACCTCCGCTGAGTGCCAAGGTCAAGAATGACAGCTATGCCACCACTCCCCACATACATCTTCATGGCTTGGTGATTAATTAAACACAGGGAAAAATTTGCCTTACCTTACCATATATGAACATATGTACTCTATGTACCAGTCTAATATATGTCCATGTACAACACTATCACTTAGGGCCCCCATACACACACAGTTTGGCCTCCAGTTCGGCCTGCACAGTTGAAGACTGAAAGGCAAAACTGATGTGTGTGGTGCGGCCGGCCGGCCAATCGTTTGGACTGTTGGCCTGTGGGAAACCCATCAGTCCGTCAGTTCTACCTGCAGGACCACAGCGCGTGACGTGTGTGACTCAGCATTATAGGCTGGAAGACCGTGATTGTGGCATGAAGCCTGCCGGTTTATCTGCACGTGTATGGGGAAGGAAAGGGAGGGGGGTAAACTGTGAAAGTTTTGCCTCTAAGGTCGATCGGAAGGACAAACTGTGTGTGGGGGGGGACTTATGTTTACATACCAATTCACAAATACTTATCGGCACTTTGTTCTGTTATCAACACCTTCAATTGCCATGATTACAGAGTGACAAGTGAATGACTAGTAAATACAGCAACAAATTTCAGAGGCTTTGGAAGGAAGTGGTCACTGCCTAGTTGAAGGCACAACCCCAGAATTTACCTTGAGGAGTCAAGGGAAAACAGTAAAGACCAAGGTCAGGACAAAGCCTCTGATCTCACCTTTGAATCTGGGACCTCCTGAATACAGGTCAGGTGTCCTAACCACCTAATGACACATGGTGCTTTATACCTGACACAATGGTTTAATGCCTTTCTCTTCAACACCAATTTGTACAGTCTCTTTCAATGATACATATTAATACTTATTGCATTCTTCATTCTCACTTCTATACATTCTACATACATCTATTCATACTATACCTATGTTGACAGGCAACATACACATCAGTGGACCAACAGTTTCTTCTGGCATTCACACTGACCTCCACATAACGAACCACCACATTCAGCTGCACTAGCTACACATCTCACTGTGAATCCCTCGCTGGCCATGATTAAATGTTATTATAACGCAGAATGCTGATCATTTGAATTAATTACTGATAAATGTTATTTGGATAATCAACAATTTTGATAACTGGATTAAATTCCTACCCATGAAAAAACACTATAACAATACTATTATAACAAAATGTACTATAGTACTATAAAAATAAAAAGTAAACACTTTGAAATTGGTGAAATATGAAAATTAATAAACGTGATTATAAATTAACGTTTTTATTTACTTGGAAAATTCCAATGATGATGCTTGTTTAGTAGACGAATACCTTTGTTGTGGTGATTCAGTTAATTATCAATTCCGTTAAATCAGGGTTCTAAAGTAATTCAATCCTTTATTTATTTATGTGCTTACTCAACAGTCCAAATGCCAATTACAAAGCAAGCATGATCAAAGAGACAAACAGTACAAACACACCTAAACACACGACACAAGGCAACTGTACTATTTAGACAACCACCATTCACTTAGAGCAATCATAACAACCATGATGCACTATGTGTGCATGCGTGGGCACACACACACACACTATTCACGAATGCAATGACCATTTTAAAAAAATAATTAAGTAGCACAATTATAATACTGTTGCATGTCACAGTGACTAAGACGCAGGTTTGGATTGGTAACTGTCGACATTAAATCTTCTCAGTTTATTTCCACTAGTCTTTACCTAATAACAGCTCTCTATAATGGCTTTTTCTCTGCCGTGTCTTCACTACACATCTGGTAATGAATCTTAGCAATGGAGAATATTCCAATTCCATTGCTTGCTGGTTAACTCTTCTCAGGTGAACCCTCAACTGATTGTGACTGACGGCCAGTCAGTCAGCAAGTCTTGGTGTCAAGCCCCATCTGGGGTTCATGACCAGATATTAATTATTACTGTTTGACAATTACGGTCTTAATTTTGTGGGGCGCCCTCTCTGATGAGAGGGCAGGTCTGTCTTTTGCATATGTTGCTGGCCCTTGCCAGCGCGGTCTTTCTCAGGTCCAACTTCCTTGGAACTCGCGACCATATTTTACTGTCTCAGATTTGAGACTTCCCTTTTCGTCACCTCCTACGACTTGCAGGGTCACGGTGGAGGTATTTGACCCCACTTTCACATGGTTTCTCCAACTGACTCCTGTAACATTGTCTTCAAGGTAACTCCTCGGCATAGACACTGCAGAAAACAGCCTCTACTGTTGCAGAGACATATTTACCTCGTTGTTGCATAGCAACAGTCGCGGCATGGACCACATAAAAAACCCCATTCCTCTATTGTTGCGTGCATGAATATTGCATACATTATGTAGCAACGGCCAATGTCTACAGAGTTTACAGAGCTAAGGCTCACCAAAGGAAACTGGCAACCGCAATGCAACCACGATTTCCAAGAACTGTTATCAGCCAAAGTTGAACACATGTTACTGAAATGAGCAGCTCAAATTGAGGAAACAGCAACATGTAACACGTGTTCAACTCAGGCTGATAACAGTTCTTGGAAATTGTGGTTGCATTGCAGTTGCCAGTTTTCTTGGTGTGCCCTCGCCCTAACAGTCTCCAAAAGAGGAGGACACGGTCCAGAGCGATAGCAAACCTGAATAAAGAACACTGCATCAAGGTGATAACCTCTCACATAAGGTTTGCAATTTAACTGCTCTCAAGCAAAACTGTAACATATATAGGGAAATAAAAAAATTAAAACAGAAGGCCATCAAAGTCAATTTCATCCCTTCCTTTGGAAAATTCACTTATATCACTGAAAAACAAGCAGTCTTGATAGATCCTATTTTTCCATAACCTTGCTTTAACAATTGAAAGATTCTGGTTGGTCTCCTCCAAGTTTGAAAAAATTAACGTTTTTTTTTTCATTTATTTCAAAATATTTTGTCACCCATATGTGAAACAAGCTATCCAAACACCACTTCAGTTAAAACACAACAGCTCTGCACTCAATAGACTTATTAAGACAAGTCTCTGATTATGTAGGGTTCAGACATATACCTATAAGTGGCAGCACTCACCACAGACTAGTTATTCAGACCTCACAGCACTGTCAGTATCATTACTTGTCAGACCTTACAGGAATGCTGGCTTCATAATTTCTTTGCTTTTCAAAAACTGAAGGGGAATATTTCATTCTGCATAGAAAATCAATGGATGATGAGAAGACAAACTTCATTGCTACATCCAAATGATAAAGTATCAATTCAACTTTCTGAAAAGACCTGCCTTGAAAATGAAGCCGTATAGTCTGCTCAAAGACCGGAAGATAGGACTCTTCATAGTCACAACTATTTCCCATGAGAACTTCAAATCTAACATATTCAACTTTTTGTTACAAACTCTTCACAGCCACTGCAAGAACCTTGAATCCCAAAATATTAAGACTTGCGCACATTTCTGCAGGAATTTCTAGTGTAACACCTACTGGAATTAAAACTTTTCTAAGGCAAAGGATGATAGACTGTTCATCAACTGCAATGACAGTTGCCAACATTCATCCCGACTGTCACAAGATCTTTGTCAGTGGCAATGTCAGCGACATACATGAACATACTCATCTGAGAATACTCTGTTGGTCCAATGATGATCCAGTTCCTGTCAGTGAAATTACAGGTCTCATATCAACAATATATTACTGAGCAAGATGGTTTAGCAATAACGTTCTAGACTTGTTTGCGTGTCTGAACTGAAACACCAGGCATCCTAAGGTACTTCACGGTTTTCATCAGTTTATCCAAGCAAATTAAAGGACAGAACCTTGATTTGGCCATGATAGCTTTCTTTCAAATCCTTTTCACTTCATTATTCACTATTCATCCTACCATTTGATGCTACACAGGCTGAGATACTGACAGCATTGTAAAATAAACCACATGAAACAAAAAAAAAAATTATACTGATCTATCCAATTACAAAAACAAATAAGAAACATCTTTTGGTGATATACGAGTATAACAAGTTCTTCCATGCTGATTCACTAAATCAATTTGAATTCTTAGATGACATGGACTAGGAAGAAAGGAAGTCACTGCACATTCCACGACCAGATTAATGAACCTAAAATTACTCATGAAAGTGAAAGTAATTCTGTCTGAAGTGATGGTCAACAAGTCTACGAAAACCAACAAGGACAAGATACGTGGTAAACAAAGATAGCATTTTCCTAACCATGCTTATGTCATATTCTGATAGCAGACAAAAGTCCTACCAACAGGCTACTAGCCACAGAGTGGTAGCCATTGGTGGGGTTGCTACCTTTAAGCCTCTAAAGAGACCATGTGCCAGCACTTCCTTCAGCACTAACATAAACAGTTATCCTGATGTAAGATGGGTGTCTGGGCCTCTTCAATAAGCAAGGCATGCCAAAGAAAGATAAGGTTGATGAATGTGCAGGAGAGGTTATAGGAGATACATCCTACACTCTTAGCCACAATTTATAGAAAGCAGATGAAAATGGAAAGAACACATAGACAGGATGAGCTCTGACAACATTCCAGAGAGGATATTATGTAACAACTTAACAAAAACGAAGTATAAGAAGACCTCTGAAATGATGGAAGGATTCTGTTTTGCAGTACCAACAACAGACCTCAGTAGGCCTAATACTGGAAGAAATTATAGTTGTTCTATATCATGATGTATGAAAATACAGTTTCAACCTTAAACAATGCAATTAAATCTACGTGTCGGTTACTTACAGCATTGGCTGATTCAAGTTCATAACCATCATCTCCATTGCAACCTGGTCCTATCCATGGTTCCAGTTTCTTTTCTGGAACCTGCCCATTAAATTTGGAAATGGCAGTGTCAGTCTTAAATGTATCTGAAACATAAAGCAAAACAATAATCCCTTGAAGATCTGAGACCTTTCTAACAGAATCAGCCGATTTGACTTTCAAATCTTGTATGTAGGATCTTTTGATTCCCCCAATAATGATGAGGGCCATGCTTACATTTTTCTCTTCTGAAATATTATCACTTCAATGCTACACACTTACATTCGAATTGCTTGAAACTGTGACATTATGGTGATGTTTTCTTCAGCTGTTATTCTGCCTAATGGAATTAGATAAAATGGGCTAAAAATTACAGCCAATGACTAAATGACTTAAAAAGAACATACAACTTAAACACATGACAATATACAATATATATTAATTTTGTGTCCCCTAAGTGTACACAAAATGCACCAACCTCTTGTAGCATATTCAAGGTCAACATCTCGCGCTTCAATGGTAATGATGTCTTGTGGTTTGAAGATAAGTTTCTCAACCACTGTATCAACACTAATTTTGGCTGGGTTAGCCTGATCAACCTTGTGAGCCATCTCAAGCACTACTTCAAAAGAACTTGAGAATGTACGGAACACACCCTCAAAAAGCGAACCATTCAGAGTCTGAACCTAAAATCAAAACAGTTAACATTCATTCATTACAAGCACAGCACATTAAAATAAAACATATGTACATGCTGTATCAATTAACAGGAATGTTTTCTTCTTATTTTGCACTGAGCAATAAATGCACTTAAAATACAAAATGCAAACAATGTGCAATACCCAATTAATTGGTGATAACATTTTCAAGTGTCAGTTACAAGATACTGGGGGTTTGCATTGGTAATTGAATTTATTGGACTCATAAAATGCACCTGCAAGTAATTATAATGTTCTCGCTAATTCTCGCGCTCGACTTCTCACTACAGCACACGCTCACTCCTTCACAGTTCAACTGTGGCAAAGTCAAAGTTACTTTATGACTGGCGGCTTATTGTCAATCAGTTCGTCTTGGTGCCAAGCCCCTTGAGGATCACGACCAGAGATTTTTTTTTGTCTGAACTCTTGCGGTCCTCTAGCATCCTCTCTGATAAGAAGGTGGGTTTGCCTTTCAGAAGTATGCTTGGCCTTTTCTTAAGTGTACATATCACACATAGAACATATTATTGAAAATTCTTCCTTTTGCGCTATATACGAGGGTCGTACTGAAAGTCATGAGCAACAATTTTTTGTGAAGTAACACGCTTTATTACTGACAAACCAAATACACCACCTCAATCTACAGACCCTTCGTTATTTTTCCACATAATTTCCATTTCTTTGTACACATTTCTCCCAGCATTCTGGGACTTTGAAAATGCCCCTTCTGTAAAATTCCGTTCCAGCCATCCGAAGACACTGATGCACTGCTTTCTGAATTGCCTCCCGTCTCAAAACGTTGTCCATGCAGCAGATCCTTCACAAATACGAAAAGATGGTAGTTGGAGGCTGCCAGATCAGGGCTATAGGAGGGGTGTGGAAGAACTTCCCACCCCACCTTTGCAATTGCTTCCAACGTGAGGGGAGCGGCGTGGGGGTGAGCATTGTCATGCAGGATGATGATGTTTCATCCCGGATGTTTATCACGCAATGCACGACGGAGCTTGTGCAGCGTCTGGACATAACGAGCAGCATTGATGGTTTGCCCAGGTTCCAGGAATTCAGCCGGAATAAACTCCTCTGCATCCCAGAAGACTGGCCCATCACCTTCGCAGCTGACGGCACTGTCTTTGCTTTCTTTTTTCATGGAGAATGCAAATGATGCCATTCAATACTGCGCCGTTTCGTTTCAGGCTCGAAATGGTGAAACCAGCTTTCATCACCTGTCACAATACAGAGCAAAAAATCGCCTTCGTGTCGATATCTCTGCTGCAGTTCTGAGGTGATGGCTTTTCGCTGACCTTAGTGGTCTTCGGTCAATAACCGTGGGACCCAATGAGCACAAACTTTCCTACAGCCCAAGCTTTCAATCATCTCCTGTACTGCACTGTGCCCTATTCCAAGTTTTCGGGCTATTGTGTCCACAGTTACATGCCTGTCATCTTGAATGATCTCATCCACTCTTTCCTTGTGGCGTTCAGTTGAGGCTGTTCAAGGACGACCGCTCCGAGGCTCATCTTCGATGCTGGTGTTTCCATCTTTAAAATGTTTCACCCATCTTCAAACAATGTTCGCACCCATGCACACACTTCCATAAGGCCGCTGAAGTCTCTGCTGAATTTCTGCAGCAGGGATTGCCCCTTTCACAAGAAATTCGATGACAGCACGCTGGCGAAACCACATATCGCTGTCAGCTATTTTGTTAGGAGTGATACTGGTCACATGATGCAGGCTATTGACGTCACAAGACGCTCAAGGTTAACACAATAGCTGGTTCCACCTACCACCGTGCTCTCTTTCGTCTGCTGTTCCCAGGTTGCATGCAAAAAAAGTTGCTCATGACTTTCGGTATGACCCACGTATGTAAGTCCTCTGTCTGCCCAGGCTTCGCAAAGCAGATCATCCTATCTTTCTTATCTTATGCTACAATGGCAGCTTAGTCACTTGAATGGTCGTAAGCTTGACCACCGTCAATTTTAAGCCTTTTATATTTTCTGTCTGGCTTCACCGTCTTATACTGTGAACATATTCATTCTCACGATTCTGAATGACTTCTGCTTGCTGCCTGCACATCTGTTATATGATCGTATACATATGGAAGGCTGAGTGCCATGTGCACCTTAGAAATTTCCAATGGCGCGAAGAACCTTGTTTTGCAGGTACTGCAATTTTACGAGACGTGTCTGCCGCTAATTCCCAGACAGGGCAAGCATAAATCATTACTGATGTGATCAGTGCCTTATGGAGGGTAAGTTTAATGTTGGCATTTAAACAATTACTTTTGAATTGGGAGTAGATGTTAATAAATATTCTGAAGGCCGTGGCTTCAATCACTTCTACGTGCAGTCTCCATGTAATCCTGCCAGTAGCAACTAACATATAAACTTAAGAGCTCAGTGATGTCTGCATCATTCCAGGCATGGCCTGGTGACTTACAGACTGCTACAAGTAACACTTCACTATTATCAATTGGTAAGCAAACCCCTGTGGCTTCTATGGAAACAGGAGAATGGTCTACAGGGTTGTGGGGAATGTCTTTTCTCACTGCAATGGCAGTTCCCTTTTTCTTACGGGAAGCGGTCAGCTCGATAAAGGTGGGGTTTGAGATGTGTCTCTGAGAGTAGAGTCACGTCTATATATGAGTCTTGCAACTGTTTACTGAACTGATAGCACTGCCTCCTAATGTCATTTGCATTATATGCTTTGACTCTGAGAAGCCTATGTACTCTAGTAGCCGTTCATTACGTACCATTTCTGTTATGACCATTATTTTGTCTTTTTTCTGATACAGCTTCACTAAGCTCCCTCATGATCTGCTGCACTACAGTGGTGACTTTTAACATGACACTATTAGACCAAGTGCGAGCCTGCGCTGACAGGCCTGTTTATTGAGATTTTCCTGTTGTGGCAAACGCTGCTGCACAGGTTGCCGCATCTTTTCCCATCAGCCTGTGATGCCTGTGGTTGCAGCTGTTATGTGTCTTGACACAGTGCAACTGTGCATGACTGCTCTGGTGAGGTGAACTTAGAGAAGAACATCCTCCCATAGGATCCATTTGAAGCTAGTTCTGCCCTTCCCCTTTGCAGTTTTATCTCCTATCAGGATGCAACTGCAGCACCTCAGCATAGATTCTGCATTTGTCTTTTCAGGGCATTCACTATGCAGGTCACCACTACCATACCACAAACATTAAGAGGGTTTCCTGCAGTTGGCCAAGATATGGCCAGAGTTTCGGCACTTGTAGCACTGAGTAAGGCCGGTCTGAGCTCTGTATAACTACGCCTTGATATTAGCATTGTTAAGGCTATTCGGCTTCAGTATCTCTTGAGAATTCATGTTTGTTGTTAAAGTAACAAGGAACAGAGGGAGGGATTCGATGTAGGTTTGTCCATTGGGTACTGTTTGAGTGGCCGTCATTTTCCTCAAGTTGATGTTGAAGCCTAAGTCTTCAAGGCCACTGGAAATATCTTTTACTGGGTGTCTGGGGGAAAGCGACAGATTACTGCTTTGATAGTTTCTTTAGAATTTGGGGAGAAGGCAAAATGGCAGACACTGTTTTTCTCCAGGTAAGATTTCAAGGCTGAATAGTCTGCCATTTTTTTCTTATGATACAGATTCCATTTCGTGTATTTTGGAACTCATAATCTCATTTGATGTGGTCCTTTAAGTCACTCTGGAGTCGACTGAGGTTTTTGGGTTGAAATCATCACTATTGGTGGCGGCCTACTCTGTTTTCTGGAAGCCTCTTGCTCTGACAGTGTATTCTCTGCTTCACTAGTCTCTGTATCCATGATTAGCATTCTTAGAGGTGTGACGAAGTTGCAAGTTAACAAGCTTTTCGAGCAGCTTGACAGCTGCGGATGTTGGAACTGATTTAGTCGACTTCTTGGCTGCCTGTGAGGTATCATTAGATATTTGTCTCTTGCGTCTCTTTACTGCCTGGAAGTTGTCATCCTGGGCCACTGATTCCACTGAGGTACTGTTCACTGCACCACACTGTCTTGCCTGTGCATTCACCTTCAGGGCAGCCTAAAGTTCACTTAGTGTTACCACGTACATGGCATAAAGAGCGTTAAAAAGCAGCTTCCCATCTAGACCTTTACAAAAGTCTGCTGTTGTTCTCCAGGCTATTCACAACAGATGTCCACTCAGAGCTTCCCTCACTTCAGTTGGTGTGCACCTGGCAAGGTTCTCAATGTCAATGAGTACTTTACATACTTGTTGCACTATAGAAGCTGCTTCTGGGTATTTGCTCATGATGGCACAACATTCAGATTTCAGCGATGCTAGCTTCTATATCCAGTACTTCCAGAATACCAGTACTGGGACATCCACCATCTTGGTGTACACTCAAGTTTACCGCTTGGTGTGTTTTGCACAGCACTGCTTATAACAGCAGCCAGGCAGAAACTTCATCAATACTACCTTGACCACATGAAAATTGGCCGTGAACACACCAAGTAAAGTGGAATACATAAGAACCACTGTGTCCAACACAAGTTTCATTCAAATCACTAAATCCAATCAAGAGCTGGTGCACCTGACTTACTGTCTGACTGAGCTCAGTAGCTCACAAAAACACTCTATTTAACACATATTTCGTTAAAATCACTAAATCCAATCTGTCACGTGTGAGCTAACTCTCAGCCTAACTCTGTTCTGCCTCAACCCTCAATCGCCTTGACTCTGACTCTAACTCAACTGCAGCTACTGGCCTGGGTCCTCGTTATATAGTCTAGGCACGGATTCAATAGAAAAAGCTGCTTCCAACAGTTCCCCCACTGCTGCATGCATAACTGCTGCTGAGGCATGTCCTGCTTATCAGTTGCTGCATAGTAACGGATATCTGTTAAATTGTGTCATCAAGTTTTATTGTGCAGTAACATAGCAACGGACAATTTGTTTCAGCTGTCATGCCACAATACTTTCTCCTTAAGGCTGCTCATCCCAAATAGCCTACAGGTGCGTCACCATTTTTTTATCGGCTTGTGGCGGCAGCTCTGTCGAAAATGTCCGGTAGTGCCACAATGCCGGCACTTAAGCTTAAGTCTCCCCTTCCGTTTGGGAGAAGCCAGCTCCTCCAGTGTCCTGACATTTGTTTTCTGCACACTGATGAAAGACACAGCAACTAGGGTCTGTGTGGGTCTCACTGGGTTTCCTTTTGCTTCCCAGCCGTCGCTGCCTTCTCATAAATCGGTGCCTTATGCCACTGTTGAATGTCTTGCGTCGTCCCCTACGAACATGTTTCTCGAGTCATGCAGGAAAGTCACGGTGGAAAAACTGCTTAACAGCAGTGGCAAACTCCTGTGTGGATTCACCATCAACTTAGGTCTGTCTCTTCTGTTGAGTGCGGGGCCTTATGGCTAGTCCCCAAATCAGCCCTCAGTTGCTCCAATAATCTCCCCATATATCGTTCCTTTAGTGACTCTGTGGAAGACACTGGAAGCTTAGTCTTACAGGGCAGCAAGCAGATGCGTGGCTTTTACGCAGGATGCCCACTGACACGACCTCGAACTGGCGGCGAAAACACACCAGGATATCAACCCACTGAATTTGGTGTGTCTACTCTACTGGCATCTTCCTGTACTGCCGCCCACTCTGTGCCGCTTGGGCCTCGACTTCTGACAGCTTATCCTCAAGACCTCGCTACTACTGTCCTCGCTGTGTCGACCTCAATCTACGTTCTTTGGATCCTGAAGTTGAACTCTATGCGGAGGCCATTCTTTGCACCCACAAACTCCTCTTGTAGACTGTACTTTGTGTCCTCTATTTTCTCAGGGAGACTTCGGCCGCGGTTACTATGGATCTCTACTAACCCATTCTGCATTCCCTCAATCCTCATGATGATGTTCTCTGGGAGGTAGCGTGTCCGTTGTTCGACGCGCGACAGGACGTCTTCACCCGTTTTGCGTTGATCTCTTCTAGTTTGGACCGAATGGAGTATCCTTTCCTGGCCGGTCCTTATCGTAGCCTCCCTCTTCATTTCTTTATGACTGGCTTTATTTTCTTATCGGTTGGTTTTCTTTTTGGCTCTCATCTGTTCTTGGCTAACAGGAGTTACATAATTTATTCAATTTTCATGGTATGACAATACAGATATCAAATGCAGCCTTCAATCAATCCGGTTAAACCGATCAATCCCGCTACTGACACCAGTGTCACAATTTTAGCGCCCAGAAATGGGGCTTGGATTCATAATTGGATTTATCGAAATCGTGAAATACAGGCTGAGAGCCAGAATTGGCGGCCTTTGCTATGGAACGACCAGTAAAGATGTTACCACGGCACTGCATATGCACATTAATATACAAGAACTGTTGGAAGCAGTGTTTTGTACGCAGTCTGTGCCACGGTTACATAAAGGAAAGTAACCTGGCCTTTCAGTGAGAAACCCCACGAGGAAGCTGGTTCAAATACCTCCACCGTAGCCCTCTCAGTTGGAGGTGGCGAAAAGGGAACCCAGCACCTGGGGGTATAACTAGGCCACCCTGTTCCTGGGGGATACATATGGGACCTAGCTCTCTAGGTTGGGGAATGTCTCATATCTGAGATAAAATTTGATCCTGAGTCCCTCAGGACTAGGACCTGGGAATGACTTCACTGGTGAAGGCCTGAAGCAATTGTAAACGACAGACCCATCTGCTCATCAGAGAGAGCACCCCACTTCAACAAACCCGCAACTGTCTGACAGTATCAAAAATTTTGTTTTGGGCCCCAGATGGAGTCTTGACAAAAAGACAAACTGACCAACCTATCATCGGTCATAACGTAACTCTGACTTCAACTTTCAGTGAGGCATAGTCAGTAAGAGGCCAGCTGAGGACCATTCGCGAATGACAATGAGTCGTGTCCAGGAAGCAGAGAACATGAGAACATTTGGAGAATGGGTTCGATGTGAGGGAGTCATAACGATGTGAGCAGAATAGGGAATTGTTGAGACCCATTACCAGGCAACCACCAGTGAAGATAAACTAAGAAGACTTAATGTGTGCAATAGTAAATTTTGAAGTGCTTGAATTACTTGCAATTACGATTTTCAAAAGTTCAATACATGCAATGATCAATCCAAACCCTGTTTCGGTCACTAAAATTCTGAAAACTGTCAAGTTAAAATGTTATATAAGTACTTTCTCTGCATAAAAATTATTTAACTTATTCTAACATGCTGACTGCATAACCAGAACTAAACTGATATGCCTGAATGACTGTGGAAACCACAAACAACATGAATAAAGACACCTAGTCTCAGGGCTGAGATTCAAACGTTGGATCTTCAGGATACTAAACAGCGATGCTAACCACTGCCTCTCATCTGATTACAGAACATAAGACAAATCTCACCCACCTCTCTTATTGGCCCTGCATAACATAACTGGGTTGAAGCACTGCAAAGCATTGCATTTTTTCAATACTACAACCATTATCCCTGATTTAAAATATGGTTACCAGACATGCAGAAATGGAAAATTTAAAATCCCCTGTACCCTAAACTGTTACCCTCCAACCAAAATATGGATGCCACCCTTGTAATGCCACAAGATTTAACACCTCTATTCCCGGGCAAGGTTAAATAGCCAGAAACCTGAGCTATTAAAGAATTATTAACCCAAAAATTTTGAAGATATAATCTAGAGCAGTATGTGAATAATATCAAGCATTTTTTTTTTTTTCACTTATATGAAGGGAACTGCAGAACATACCTGCATAGCATAAATTGGTACATAAATATTGCCCATAGTGTTTGGTCTGCATACTTTGATCAATGGAAGAAACAAAAAGAAATCCACATTTTAAAAAACTGAGACAATGAAAACATTGTTAGTCAAGGAAATCAAAGAAAATTATCACTTAAAGGCGGTTATTCCATGGAAAAGGCGTGCCATGAAGGCACATAAGGAAAATGGAGGTGCATATCCTGAACCAAGCAGGTTTGCAAATGCCAGGATGAACGCTTAAATCAGATTATAAACACTTCTTCCAATTTATCATTCAGTATCGTTCAATCAGTTTGACATTACAGTCTGATACTGCTTAAGTTAACTCCATGGAGCTCAGCCCTCCTCAAGAAACCGCCTGTCGCTCAGCTACTCAAAAATGTCCTACATTTTACAGAACCTGAAGGTTCATTACCATGCTCACAAGGGCTTGCCACCAGTCCCTATATAGAGCAAGATCAAATCTAGCCCATACCAACCCACCCTATTTATCTATGATGCATTTTTTAGCCTACTTTCTTTATTTTGAAAAATAAGAGGAGGCTTGTGAAATCACTTTGCAGTAGGTTTCATAAAAGAAACGGTACAAATAAAACTGTTTCTGATTGAGATAAAAACTCCAGGAAAAGTACAGATTTCTATTTAATTAAAAAATACGATATTTATTTTCAGCTGCATCAAGGAAGTAAAGGAGATGTACTACGTTGAAGAGAGAATAGTAGCAATGAATGCAGACACTCTTCAACAGCACAGCTATTTCCATCAAGGTGTTAAGTATTTCAATAAAAGCAATGTCGGCCCATTTATGGACTTAGAAAATGTTTGAAAGGTAAGACTCATGTTATTAAACATAAAAAATAAAGTGGAAGTTTTCTTATATTATAATACTACAATACTGATGCTGATTCTACTGTGGTGTCTTTGCACTGTATGGCTGTGGGTACACGCTACTCCCCATCTTCAGACTTGATCTGGCAACACTGCCCACATCCACATGATACAAAGACCCAAGAACAGAATCAATATCAACATTGAACCACTGTGTAAACCTAAAACCACTTAATATTTTACATACTATATTTACTACAGTGATTATGAAGAGCATTCTGGGAGACATTAAGGATGACCATAGAGATCTCCAAGGTGGGAAAGAAATGCTGAAACTTGTGTTATGGGCTTCAGCTTTGAGATATATGACAAGAGGTGAGTGCTGATAGAAACTTTCTGTTTAACTTAAGTATCTGTAGTGCCCTGTTGAGATATGATCATATGTTGGAGGAACAGTTAATGTGAAAATAATAAAGCTATATAGTTAATGATAATTACAGAAATGTTAGTGTCTAAAATTCTAATTATTTCAGAAGAAACAACTTGCTGAGTAGGCCCACATCACTGGCAACAATACTATATTCCTCAGGAAGTCTTCTGGAAACTTGAACTTAGAAATGCTGCACCAGGTACTGTTCTTGAATGAAACCTGGGCATTCATCAATGGAGGCAATATAAAAATGTGGAGTGATTGCACTTGCCAGTCCCCTAGGAAGACAAGATCATCAACAAACACAAAGTACATTATTGTGCACAATGGAAGACAGAACAGATTTGTTTTTGGAACAAATTTTATGTTTCTTTCAGTTAACAAGTTTGCAGATTAATCCTTATTATTGTGGTGTATAGACCCACTGCCATGTAACAACTGCGAAACAAATGAGACAAAAGCCACTGCTAGGAAGCAGCCAGCATGCCAATGGACTCGCTGGAAAGCGGTATTTTCTACACGGTCTCTGGCAAGGGGTTATAAGCAAGATAAAGTTTAGGTGCGTAAATCAATGAGGCTGTCATAGTTACTTGTAGTTATAGGGTGTGTTTATAAGTGTTCAATAAACCCAATCACCAATCCAAACCCTGTCTACAGTCACTCATACATGTGACATAAAATTCATTAGACAATAATGGCTGAGCAGAATAAATAAGCTCAATGTATTTTTTGCAATTGGTGAATAAATGCTAATAATAAAGACATTACTAGGAGGGCATTAAAAATTCATGTCATGTAAATTGTTAACAAAAATATAAAACAAACTGAACTGATATGGGGGGGGGGATTGGCAGAATTTATAGGTTTGCAGAAACTTGTGTGTCTTTACAAAACTGCAGTTTTAAAAGATATGACAATGGGCCAGCACTGCAAAATGGAGTTAAGACATATGAGAAAAGTATCATATATAAACCAAAATAATAGTAAGACAAACATAAAATATAAGTAATAAGGTACTTTAACATCATTTCATAATACTGTACTCATGAGTTCACTTCCATCAGACACACATACTCACTGCCTTCTCACAAGAAAAACAATAACCCAGTACATTATAATTTCTCACTGGCATACAATTACAAGATGTGGTAAAAGAGAAACCTTCTAATGATGATAGAATGGTCTGTCACTAACTGGCAACAATGCACCCTGATTTATGGAGCAGCCCAAGAACATAAACTTTCATTAAATCAAAATTTCAGCTGCCACAGGCTTGTGGCAAATATGCTAATTTAACGTAGAATATCGGAATTAAAACACATCCCATGCCAACCCATTGCCATCAAACTATACATTCATCCACCGACTAGAATCACCAAAGTCACTGGAAGTCGACAAGAAGGTACATGACAATTATGTCTGTCACAAATTGCTCACACATCCCAGTGGAAGAAACACCCATTCCTTGCATAAAATATTTCAGAACCTGTACCACAACTGACAAGCCCACAAATACCAACAAATCATAAACACAATCCACCCAGATCATAGCACATGCTGGAAATGGTCCTTGTTATGAATGCATTCCTTTTACAACCATAAAAAGTTTGCATTCATGCACTTAATTTTCTTTCCAGAAACAGAGCAAACCTGAAATTATAAATCCTGATCTCCTGTACTGAGCTTTAATGGATATTTCAGGGAACCACTGATTTCATCCAGTTTCTCCAGGAAGAATTTTGCCTTTAGTCTTCTTTGTATAATAATGACCCTGTCTATGAAAATATATCTACAATACAATGAATAATTTTCTCTATCTGATCTGTTATCATCTGAAATTCATTCCAGAATCTTTTCCTTGGTGTTTGCATGGAAACTGTACAAGAACACTTGTTTCAATGTGTAACACTCGCTTGGCACTTTGATATAAGAAACAATGCAAATGACGGTATGTCCAATGCAGTAGCAGGGACAAGGAATTAGAGGTGACACACACATAACATATAAGCACAAATCACAGTAGATGTTCAAAGATTTAATGGACTGATATCAGATGACCTGTCAACTATGTCATGTTCTATTCACATGCAGTGTGAGATGATGCAAGTAGTGCATGTCCCTACCATCTCTGAAGCTGAAGAATTTGCAGCAGGGTCTAAAGACAACCTTCTTGGGTGTTTAGTAACTGTGACAACTTCAAAACATGTCAACATTTTGAAAATATACACAGTATACAGTACAACTGCCAAGTTTCCCTTCTGGTTGGCACTCTTTTATTTTGTCAGACAAAGTACATTTACTTTTATATGAGAGCTCCTCTTAAAATTATTTTACAATCCATACACCTGAAACTGCATCATTCTGCCTTCTGGTTTGGTACTATGAAGGGTGACTGTTACAATCTGATATCCCAGTGCCAACCTAGAGCACTAAGTCATACAGGAGCACCAATGCATACTATATAGTTATATTTTGGAATTAAGCATAAATGGCTACCATCAACTAGTTTTTTATTGCTAGTGGGGTGGGACTAAGTCCCTTGTATTGTGGCTACTTCTGGCCTATTGTACCAGCCCCAGATGACAGGTGAGGATGATTCTGGAGCAATTGGTGGAATGTAGATTGGCAGGGGAAACCGAAGTACTTGGAGAAAACCTGCCCCAGCACCCCTTTGTCCACCAAAAATCCCACTTGACCAGAGCCGCCGTGGGAAGCCAGCGACTAACCGCTTGAGCTATGGCGCGGCACTACTGTCAACTAACTTAACGTTATCCATTGAGAACACCAATTATCTACTATGAAAGAAAAACAATTCACTGTTCAAGATTCATGTTGTGGTCTTCTGGGTTATTGCACCATATAGATATAAAAGTGGGTATAAAAATTCCTAGGGACATACTACATCATCTGTCCTCAAAACCACAATACAAATTTTCACTACTCTGAAAAACTAAGATCTTTTCAGTAATGATTATATGAACATTCACCACACAAAGGTGAATCTCTTAAGGTGTATATTTGCAATGCTAGGTATATCAATAACTCCACATCCCCTTTCAAATTGTCAAAATGTATTTGAATTTTTTATACTGTTCCTCAAAGTTACATATTAACACTAAAATCACAATATATTTATTCACTCTCTTTATTTGTGATCAATAATAGACATTATTTTGAAACAAACTCTGCCATTCACAATGTTAAAACTTGGGCAAAACATGATTTACATCAACCGCTATCTCAACTGAAGGGGGCCTATTATGCGGGAATAAAGGTGTTTAATGGCTTACCAGCCACAATAAAGGAGATATCTCAAAATGCTGAACAATTTAAATTGGTATTAAAATTTTTTTAATTTCTTCACTCATTTTATATCATGGACGAATACCTTAACTATAAGGATTAAATGTAATATTATATTATATTTTTAAGATACAAGATTTAAATCGTAATTGCAATATGACTGAATCTGGAAGTTCCAGTATGAATTTTAATGAATTGTGAATAAAATAAATGTTTTATTTTGTATCTATTAGTACTATAAGTCATTTGTATATTATGGGACCTTGTCCTCAAAGATATTTTAGATACCTTAAATTGTATTGATGAAATTTAAGTTAAATAGGTGGCATTATCATGTGTTTTGCGTGTTTATAATTACTGTTATGATGGTAAATTGTTATTATGTATATGAGGTTTTCTGTTATAACATGGTTCTCTGGATGTTTTTAAACTTACATTTGTATATTTGTACTTTCTGTATTCTGTTATAACACTATCCTTATGGACATTTAAACTATATGGACGTGTTCTACATCTCAGGCAATATCGCCAAATGTAGATCTTCATTCATTCATTCATCAGTAATCTGTCAGACGACAGGTCCACAATCTCTTTCAAAACAGTTCCTCCACTTAATGCGATCTTCTGTTTTTGGAAAGAGACTATCCTATCTTATCCTATCTTATGAACAAATAAAAAAAAAAACGAATGAATATGAACACATCATTATATCCGAATCTGCTTCTACTAAGTTAGGACAGCCTTTTAAGTGATATTACATCTTCAAAACTGCAATTATATAATGAATGTGAAGCTGTTATGTACACTAGTTTGGTACAGCATGCCTGGATAGAATTTTCTTTGGCTACTTTTAAGTGATATGTCTTCAAGAGCATGATTCTATGAGGAATGTGCAGCTGTTATATACAATAGTTTGGTATGGCAGGACCAGATAGTTTTCTTTGGCTAAGACACTGTAGCAAAAGATCACAATTTTCTTTAGAGTGGGAACTGGTACGAAAAAATTCCGAGAATATACAATTGCATACTTAATCCATAATTCCTGGTCATCACCTCTTATTAAGAACCAGTTAGAAACAAAGGCAAATGAAAATATTGACATGGGCACACACAACTGCAGCCAATATCAAGATACTAGTGATGACACTGAAGCATGGCCTATCTACAACATCTCTGAGGATATTTCACGTAATTAGTAGACAACCATATGAAAAAATTAAGTCCTGTGTAAGCAATGAGATCTTTTGGCATGGTGATTCTGGTTCATATTGTATGCTGAATCTAATAACCTCCAAGGACAGTGTATTGATCAGGTCACCATATGACGACGATGAAACCTCAAAGCTGCTTTATATACAGTATATCTACAAACATTATGCCAGTTTTCTAGTCAATGTGGCATTCACATACTTGTCATGCGAACAGGTGTTCAAAGTGATGGAATCATAATCAGCTTCGAGCGTGATATATACTGAATGTTGCAGTTTACCTGAACGGTATTTCCTACGTGACTAGTAATTGCATGCATGAAGTGTGCATTTTGGTAGATGCCATCAGCAGTTACACTTCTATCAGGTCGGGTGCGTGATGACCTAACAAAAAAGAAAACGAACCACGCCTTATGAAAATACATATAAGCAACATACAATTATATTTCTTAATAGTACTATACAGTATAAGCAAATGATTGCAGTTAACTTCCTTGGAGTACACAATGCACAACGAATACTCAGCTGATACGCTTGCTTATGGAGGTCAGTGTCCCTTACAATGTTTTCATACGGATGGTCTGATGGAAAAAGATGTACATGATGACTACCTGTCCATATATAAATTAATTATTATTATATGCTAACCTTGTTGTATTTGAGCGACTTTTCCGCTTGTTATTCATCTTGCCCTCCTCGTTCCTGCCGGGATAGGCACCTTCTCGTTTTCTTGTAGGGACCGGAATTTTGGCAAATTTTATTATAACCGACCAAAGAAAGAGACAAACGAAATAACCACCGTGGTTATAAACGACTTGCTGACACTCTCGCTATAGTTCTGTGTACACTCAGTTCACAATTTGTAAATAATTAAATAAATACTTCACTTTAACTAACTTTTAACTTGAAACCACAAGACTACTCAATGATGGCAGGTAGTCCCGCGTAAGGATACACGACACGGATGACGTAATCGATTAGATGTGCCAATATCACAGAGGCAAAAAACGGCTGTACAGTGCAGTAATTATATTTCTATAAACAAATTCTTGCATTTATAGCTACCTCAATGTAACTGAAAATCAATATTTCGGCGTTCAAGATTAAAATATTATCACTATCTTTCAGCGTAACAATATTAACATCCATAGTCCAAAATAAGTTCTATTTACATGCTCCTAGTGATAAAATCCTGTACTGTTTCACCGACGATGACCGACGATGACGATCTTGACGATAGTGCTGCAATCTACAGTTCACATAACTGGAGGAAGCAGATTAAGCAACATCAGCAAAATGAAAGTACCGGAAAGTACCGTGTTAATCACGTGATTTTAAGTCTGGAAAAATTCAATGTAATTGCATATGTAGGTTGTACCAGCAGAAGATATAAATAGTATAAAAGCAATTTCAAAGCCCCAACTACCAAGCATTGGAGAATGCAAGTTATACGCAACAGTGATTAACGAAGGCCTGCGAGAAGATCTGAATCGACAATTCTTTGTTGGTTCTACACATTTTGATGATGTAATGAGGGGCAGGATAATAGGGCGATTAACAGGAAACGTCTCCCGGTGCTGCAGTATCGGACGTCCACAGTGTGAAAGACCACGAGAAGACGCCGACGGAGTACTAGAGGGGGCCTTGATCGGGACCTTGCCGCTGCCACTGGAACAGTTTTTTCCCAGACACACTGTACAGACGACTCAACGGACACGGTTTATTCGGCCGGAGGCCTGCAATTTGCATTCCACTGACCAGTGCCCAGAGAGGAGTCCGTAACACCTGGTGTTGAGAACAGAGTACATGGACAATGCCACAGTGGTCCCAGGTTCTCTTCACGACGAGTACAGGTATAGTCTCAACAGTGATTTTCGTCGTGTAATGATCTGGCGTGAACCAGGAACCAGATACCTACTCACTAACATCCTTGAAAGGGACCAGTATGGAGGTGGTGGTGCTATGTTGTGGGGCAGCATTATCATGGGTTCACGTACACCTCTGCATGTCTTCGACAAAGGAACTGTAACAGGTCAGGTGTACTGGGATGTCATTCTGCAAGACTACATTCCCCTTTTCAGGGGGCCAAACCGAGCTGCTTTCATGGAGGAGAACTGTGAAACAGAAGACATCAGGCGAATGGAGTGGCCTGCCTATTTCCCTGACCTGAACCCCATCAAACACGCCTGGGATGCTCTTGGTCGACGTGTCTGTGCACATCTTCAACCTCCTACGACTATTCAGGAGCTCCGCTGGGCACTGGTGCAAGAATGGGAGGCCATACGCCAACAGCTGCTCATCACATACCATATTGTAACCAGTGTATGTGCTCAAAAAACAGTGGGACAGCATCTTACAATCTCCCTGGCATATCACGTGTGCTTTTGGGTTTTCACATGTTTTGTGCAATAAACAGGGTATTTGGATGTGTTTCTTGTGTGTTCAACACATGTCTATGCTGTCAGCACTAGTTTGGAGCAGTGCCGCGTCATGTGGCACCAGAAGTTACACTATCGGTCTTAGATCAGTTCATTTTCAATACATATTTTTTACCTGTCCGATTTCAAAGCAATAATGAATTAATTCCAAACCAATTCCTGCCTCCGTACATAACATGATGGTGATGATAATAATAAATGTACATGTGATCTTCAATTTCTTGCTGTAGCCAATTCAAGATCGTCCTCTTCACGACCCTGTGTAGTCATGATGTACTTTTAAAAAATTCAGCTATTGAGAAATTAAAACAACCTATCTGAAAGGGATACCCTACTTCCACTGGTGTTCATAATAGGAAAATGAGACATTCCTAGGTAAAGAATTCAGGACTCAATTTGTACAACTCCTACTTCCAGCTCCAAGGTCATAAGATTAACTACTGGTGAAGGAAAGACGGACAAGACTTGGGCTGGAGTTAGAATATGGGTAACACACCTAGGGTTTATGGCAGAAATGTCACACACAAAACAGGGAGTAAATGTGTGCAAGGGGAATGTAGTACGTTTTAAAACAACTTGGTCTTAAACACAAAGCCCATGGGTAAGATTAATGACAAACTATGAACCATGATTAACTAGCCACATGTTTCCACCATGAAGTATGCTGAAGAAACCCCTGTCATACCACCAACAGAACATATCACCTTCTAACTGTTGCATACTTAGTTCATCATTCGTGGATTAACTGTGTATAGGAGTCTAGGCTGTTTATGGTAGCGCTGTACCCTTTGATAAAATCTGAAAGTTCATGACAATGGAATATTAATACAATTATTGACTCCTGGTTTATTATTATTATTATTTAAAACAACATTTCAAAGACTGGGACACCGCCTTTGCCCTCAGTTAAAGCCTACTCAATTGGGCACAGTTGATGGGGTTAGTCCCAATGCACTGCTTGGAGCACTGGTAGCAGGTACCCACTAGCTTTCATCAATACCCACACCAGAGGCAAAAGAGACCTCAACTGATCCCACTTTGATCCATAATCAAGCACCAGCTGAGGCCCCAGAATCCAATATTGGTGCTTCCTGCCACTTCATCTGCTAACCTGGCATCATCTTCATAACCAGGTTATTCACCACTCTTTTAAGTCTTGCCCTCAGCTGACCACAACATAACCTCCGAACCCAGCACTCTTGAGGTGGATCCTCCAGTTGCCCCTGTCTTGCTGGAAAGACAGCAAAGCTCCCATCAAGTACCAGGTAGACCTGTAACTGAGCACCTGCTCCATCCCCAGCAGTCGTGACCAGAAAACCAACCTAGCCCACCTTGCCAGCCGACTTATCCAGTTTTTCTTCAAAGTCAGATTGCTCACTCACATCAGAAGCCCTCTTTTAATCTCATCATCAGAGACCCTGGGACATTTTAACTATATTTTCACAATAGCAAAAGAGCAGAATTCATGACCCTCCAAGACACCCAACAGGAGGGACCATTACATGCTCTACAGATAGCAGAGCCCCTATCACTGGTGACAACTGGACCCATAACTGAGACCAGATGAGACGATGTTTAAGAACACTGATATGTAATCTCTGTATATCATAAACTTCCAAAATAATTATAATACAACACATAACAAATAGAAGCCAAAAGTAATAATAGTAAGTACTTTTTCATATTGCAGATATACCCTGAGAATAAGAGGAATGACTCCCATAGTGGTGAAACTATGCGTGGTGTTAGAATTGGGACAGATAAGATAAATAATCTTAACAAGTTCTTAGTATATATATTTATTATAATTGACGAACATTTTTAAATTTTACAATGACGTAATGGCAAGCAATGAAATAGATTGACGTAAATAGCGCACCTGATGATGGCACTGTACTGCCGAAACATGTGAAGTAACAAGTAAAATTGAGTGCACCAAAAGACGGACATTGCTTACATATCATGGATGAAGATCAGTGCAACAGGACGCTAAAATACAACATTCCAAAATAATCATCATCATCAGTAATCTGTCAAGACGACAGGTCCACAGTCTCTTTCAAAACAATTCCTCCACTTAATGCGATCTAGAGCTTTCTCCTTCAAATGACAGTATCCTCTTCTGTCCCCAAGGTCATCCAGCATCTTCTTACGTCTTCTTC